>NW_026968424.1:0-95251 GCF_028390025.1 Pseudophryne corroboree
TCAAAAGTGCCCCAATTTCTGCTTTAAACTTTAGGTACTATCCCAAAATGTATCACTAAGGTGACAGAAGTTGATTTCGGATCATCATTTTTGAACTGGAGCTTCAACCGTTTTGTGGCATATGAGAAATTCCCTAAGCCCCGGAACTGTCGATTTTGGTCAAAAATGAAAATTTCAAAAGTGCCCCAATTTCTGCTTTAAACTTTAGGTACTATCCCAAAATATATCACTAAGGTGACAGAAGTTGATTTCGGAGCATCATTTTTTAACAGGAGCTTCAACCGTTTTGTGGCATATGAGAAATTCCCTAAGCCCCGGACCTGTCAATTTTGGTCAAAAATGAAAATTTCAAAAGTGCCCCAATTTCTGCTTTAAACTTTAGGTACTATCCCAAAATGTATCACTAAGGTGACAGAAGTTGATTTCGGAGCATCATTTTTGAACAGGAGCTTCAACCGTTATGTGGCATATTAGAAATTCCCTAAGCCCCGGACCTGTCGATTTTGGTCAAAAATGAAAATTTCAAAAGTGCCCCAATTTATGCTTTAAACTTTAGGTACTATCCCAAAATGTATCACTAAGGTGACAGAAGTTGATTTCGGATCATCATTTTTGAACTGGAGCTTCAACCGTTTTGTGGCATATGAGAAATTCCCTAAGCCCCGGAACTGTCGATTTTGGTCAAAAATGAAAATTTCAAAAGTGCCCCAATTTCTGCTTTAAACTTTAGGTACTATCCCAAAATATATCACTAAGGTGACAGAAGTTGATTTCGGATCATCATTTTTGAACTGGAGCTTCAACCGTTTTGTGGCATATGAGAAATTCCCTAAGCCCCGATACTGTCGATTTTGGTCAAAAATGAAAATTTCAAAAGTGCCCCAATTTCTGCTTTAAACTTTAGGTACTATCCCAAAATATATCACTAAGGTGACAGAAGTTGATTTCGGAGCATCATTTTTTAACAGGAGCTTCAACCGTTTTGTGGCATATGAGAAATTCCCTAAGCCCCGGACCTGTCGATTTTGGTCAAAAATGAAAATTTCAAAAGTGCCCCAATTTCTGCTTTAAACTTTAGGTACTATCCCAAAATGTATCACTAAGGTGACAGAAGTTGATTTCGGAGCATCATTTTTGAACCGGAGCTTCAATCGTTATGTGGCATATGAGAAATTCCCTAAGCCCCGGACCTGTCGATTTTGGTCAAAAATGAAAATTTCAAAAGTGCCCCAATTTCTGCTTTAAACTTTAGGTACTATCCCAAAATGTATCACTAAGGTGACAGAAGTTGATTTCGGAGCATCATTTTTGAACAGGAGCTTCAACCGTTATGTGGCATATTAGAAATTCCCTAAGCCCCGGACCTGTCGATTTTGGTCAAAAATGAAAATTTCAAAAGTGCCCCAATTTATGCTTTAAACTCTAGGTACTATCCCAAAATGTATCACTAAGGTGACAGAAGTTGATTTCGGAGCATCATTTTTGAACAGGAGCTTCAACCGTTATGTGGCATATGAGAAATTCCCTAAGCCCCGGAACTGTCGATTTTGGTCAAAAATGAAAATTTCAAAAGTGCCCCAATTTCTGCTTTAAACTTTAGGTGCTATCCCAAAATGTATCACTAAGGTGACAGAAGTTGATTTCGGAGCATTATTTTTGAACAGGAGCTTCAACCGTTATGTGGCATATGAGAAATTCCCTAAGCCCCGGACCTGTCGATTTTGGTCAAAAATGAAAATTTCAAAAGTGCCCCAATTTCTGCTTTAAACTTTAGGTACTATCCCAAAATGTATCACTAAGGTGACAGAAGTTGATTTCGGATCATCATTTTTGAACTGGAGCTTCAACCGTTTTGTGGCATATGAGAAATTCCCTAAGCCCCGGAACTGTCGATTTTGGTCAAAAATGAAAATTTCAAAAGTGCCCCAATTTCTGCTTTAAACTTTAGGTACTATCCCAAAATATATCACTAAGGTGACAGAAGTTGATTTCGGAGCATCATTTTTTAACAGGAGCTTCAACCGTTTTGTGGCATATGAGAAATTCCCTAAGCCCCGGACCTGTCGATTTTGGTCAAAAATGAAAATTTCAAAAGTGCCCCAATTTCTGCTTTAAACTTTAGGTACTATCACAAAATGTATCACTAAGGTGACAGAAGTTGATTTCGGAGCATCATTTTTGAACCGGAGCTTCAACCGTTATGTGGCATATGAGAAATTCCCTAAGCCCCGGACCTGTCAATTTTGGTCAAAAATGAAAATTTCAAAAGTGCCCCAATTTCTGCTTTAAACTTTAGGTACTATCCCAAAATGTATCACTAAGGTGACAGAAGTTGATTTCGGAGCATCATTTTTGAACAGGAGCTTCAACCGTTATGTGGCATATTAGAAATTCCCTAAGCCCCGGACCTGTCGATTTTGGTCAAAAATGAAAATTTCAAAAGTGCCCCAATTTATGCTTTAAACCATGGGTCTTCAACCTGTGGCCCTCCAGCTGCTGTTAAACTACATGTCCCAGCATGCCCTGCCACAGTTTTGCTATTAAGGTATGCTAAAACTGAGGCAGGGCATGCTGGGATGTGTAGTTCCACAGCAGCTGGAGGGCCGCAGGTTGAAGACCCATGCTTTAAACTTTAGGTACTATCCCAAAATGTATCACTAAGGTGACAGAAGTTGATTTCGGAGCATTATTTTTGAACAGGAGCTTCAACCGTTATGTGGCATATGAGAAATTCCCTAAGCCCCGGACCTGTCGATTTTGGTCAAAAATGAAAATTTCAAAAGTGCCCCAATTTCTGCTTTAAACTTTAGGTACTATCCCAAAATGTATCACTAAGGTGACAGAAGTTGATTTCGGATCATCATTTTTGAACTGGAGCTTCAACCGTTTTGTGGCATATGAGAAATTCCCTAAGCCCCGGAACTGTCGATTTTGGTCAAAAATGAAAATTTCAAAAGTGCCCCAATTTCTGCTTTAAACTTTAGGTACTATCCCAAAATATATCACTAAGGTGACAGAAGTTGATTTCGGAGCATCATTTTTTAACAGGAGCTTCAACCGTTTTGTGGCATATGAGAAATTCCCTAAGCCCCGGACCTGTTGATTTTGGTCAAAAATGAAAATTTCAAAAGTGCCCCAATTTCTGCTTTAAACTTTAGGTACTATCCCAAAATGTATCACTAAGGTGACAGAAGTTGATTTCGGAGCATCATTTTTGAACCGGAGCTTCAATCGTTATGTGGCATATGAGAAATTCCCTAAGCCCCGGACCTGTCGATTTTGGTCAAAAATGAAAATTTCAAAAGTGCCCCAATTTCTGCTTTAAACTTTAGGTACTATCCCAAAATGTATCACTAAGGTGACAGAAGTTGATTTCGGAGCATCATTTTTGAACAGGAGCTTCAACCGTTATGTGGCATATTAGAAATTCCCTAAGCCCCGGACCTGTCGATTTTGGTCAAAAATGAAAATTTCAAAAGTGCCCCAATTTATGCTTTAAACTCTAGGTACTATCCCAAAATGTATCACTAAGGTGACAGAAGTTGATTTCGGAGCATCATTTTTGAACAGGAGCTTCAACCGTTATGTGGCATATGAGAAATTCCCTAAGCCCCGGAACTGTCGATTTTGGTCAAAAATGAAAATTTCAAAAGTGCCCCAATTTCTGCTTTAAACTTTAGGTGCTATCCCAAAATGTATCACTAAGGTGACAGAAGTTGATTTCGGAGCATTATTTTTGAACAGGAGCTTCAACCGTTATGTGGCATATTAGAAATTCCCTAAGCCCCGGACCTGTCGATTTTGGTCAAAAATGAAAATTTCAAAAGTGCCCCAATTTATGCTTTAAACTTTAGGTACTATCCCAAAATGTATCACTAAGGTGACAGAAGTTGATTTCGGAGCATCATTTTTGAACAGGAGCTTCAACCGTTATGTGGCATATTAGAAATTCCCTAAGCCCCGGACCTGTCGATTTTGGTCAAAAATGAAAATTTCAAAAGTGCCCCAATTTATGCTTTAAACTTTAGGTACTATCCCAAAATGTATCACTAAGGTGACAGAAGTTGATTTCGGAGCATCATTTTTGAACAGGAGCTTCAACCGTTATGTGGCATATTAGAAATTCCCTAAGCCCCGGACCTGTCAATTTTGGTCAAAAATGAAAATTTCAAAAGTGCCCCAATTTCTGCTTTAAACTTTAGGTACTATCCCAAAATGTATCACTAAGGTGACAGAAGTTGATTTCGGAGCATCATTTTTGAACAGGAGCTTCAACCGTTATGTGGCATATTAGAAATTCCCTAAGCCCCGGACCTGTCGATTTTGGTCAAAAATGAAAATTTCAAAAGTGCCCCAATTTCTGCTTTAAACTTTAGGTACTATCCCAAAATGTATCACTAAGGTGACAGAAGTTGATTTCGGATCATCATTTTTGAACTGGAGCTTCAACCGTTTTGTGGCATATGAGAAATTCCCTAAGCCCCGGAACTGTCGATTTTGGTCAAAAATGAAAATTTCAAAAGTGCCCCAATTTCTGCTTTAAACTTTAGGTACTATCCCAAAATATATCACTAAGGTGACAGAAGTTGATTTCGGAGCATCATTTTTGAACCGGAGCTTCAATCGTTATGTGGCATATGAGAAATTCCCTAAGCCCCGGACCTGTCGATTTTGGTCAAAAATGAAAATTTCAAAAGTGCCCCAATTTATGCTTTAAACCATGGGTCTTCAACCTGTGGCCCTCCAGCTGCTGTTAAACTACATGTCCCAGCATGCCCTGCCACAGTTTTGCTATTAAGGTATGCTAAAACTGAGGCAGGGCATGCTGGGATGTGTAGTTCCACAGCAGCTGGAGGGCCGCAGGTTGAAGACCCATGCTTTAAACTTTAGGTACTATCCCAAAATGTATCAATAAGGTGACAGAAGTTGATTTCGGAGCATCATTTTTGAACAGGAGCTTCAACCGTTATGTGGCATATTAGAAATTCCCTAAGCCCCGGACCTGTCGATTTTGGTCAAAAATGAAAATTTCAAAAGTGCCCCAATTTCTGCTTTAAACTTTAGGTACTATCCCAAAATGTATCACTAAGGTGACAGAAGTTGATTTCGGATCATCATTTTTGAACTGGAGCTTCAACCGTTTTGTGGCATATGAGAAATTCCCTAAGCCCCGGAACTGTCGATTTTGGTCAAAAATGAAAATTTCAAAAGTGCCCCAATTTCTGCTTTAAACTTTAGGTACTATCCCAAAATATATCACTAAGGTGACAGAAGTTGATTTCGGAGCATCATTTTTTAACAGGAGCTTCAACCGTTTTGTGGCATATGAGAAATTCCCTAAGCCCCGGAACTGTCGATTTTGGTCAAAAATGAAAATTTCAAAAGTGCCCCAATTTCTGCTTTAAACTTTAGGTGCTATCCCAAAATGTATCACTAAGGTGACAGAAGTTGATTTCGGAGCATTATTTTTGAACAGGAGCTTCAACCGTTATGTGGCATATGAGAAATTCCCTAAGCCCCGGACCTGTCGATTTTGGTCAAAAATGAAAATTTCAAAAGTGCCCCAATTTCTGCTTTAAACTTTAGGTACTATCCCAAAATGTATCACTAAGGTGACAGAAGTTGATTTCGGATCATCATTTTTGAACTGGAGCTTCAACCGTTTTGTGGCATATGAGAAATTCCCTAAGCCCCGGAACTGTCGATTTTGGTCAAAAATGAAAATTTCAAAAGTGCCCCAATTTCTGCTTTAAACTTTAGGTACTATCCCAAAATATATCACTAAGGTGACAGAAGTTGATTTCGGAGCATCATTTTTTAACAGGAGCTTCAACCGTTTTGTGGCATATGAGAAATTCCCTAAGCCCCGGACCTGTCGATTTTGGTCAAAAATGAAAATTTCAAAAGTGCCCCAATTTCTGCTTTAAACTTTAGGTACTATCACAAAATGTATCACTAAGGTGACAGAAGTTGATTTCGGAGCATCATTTTTGAACCGGAGCTTCAACCGTTATGTGGCATATGAGAAATTCCCTAAGCCCCGGACCTGTCAATTTTGGTCAAAAATGAAAATTTCAAAAGTGCCCCAATTTCTGCTTTAAACTTTAGGTACTATCCCAAAATGTATCACTAAGGTGACAGAAGTTGATTTCGGAGCATCATTTTTGAACAGGAGCTTCAACCGTTATGTGGCATATTAGAAATTCCCTAAGCCCCGGACCTGTCGATTTTGGTCAAAAATGAAAATTTCAAAAGTGCCCCAATTTATGCTTTAAACCATGGGTCTTCAACCTGTGGCCCTCCAGCTGCTGTTAAACTACATGTCCCAGCATGCCCTGCCACAGTTTTGCTATTAAGGTATGCTAAAACTGAGGCAGGGCATGCTGGGATGTGTAGTTCCACAGCAGCTGGAGGGCCGCAGGTTGAAGACCCATGCTTTAAACTTTAGGTACTATCCCAAAATGTATCACTAAGGTGACAGAAGTTGATTTCGGAGCATTATTTTTGAACAGGAGCTTCAACCGTTATGTGGCATATGAGAAATTCCCTAAGCCCCGGACCTGTCGATTTTGGTCAAAAATGAAAATTTCAAAAGTGCCCCAATTTCTGCTTTAAACTTTAGGTACTATCCCAAAATGTATCACTAAGGTGACAGAAGTTGATTTCGGATCATCATTTTTGAACTGGAGCTTCAACCGTTTTGTGGCATATGAGAAATTCCCTAAGCCCCGGAACTGTCGATTTTGGTCAAAAATGAAAATTTCAAAAGTGCCCCAATTTCTGCTTTAAACTTTAGGTACTATCCCAAAATATATCACTAAGGTGACAGAAGTTGATTTCGGAGCATCATTTTTTAACAGGAGCTTCAACCGTTTTGTGGCATATGAGAAATTCCCTAAGCCCCGGACCTGTTGATTTTGGTCAAAAATGAAAATTTCAAAAGTGCCCCAATTTCTGCTTTAAACTTTAGGTACTATCCCAAAATGTATCACTAAGGTGACAGAAGTTGATTTCGGAGCATCATTTTTGAACCGGAGCTTCAATCGTTATGTGGCATATGAGAAATTCCCTAAGCCCCGGACCTGTCGATTTTGGTCAAAAATGAAAATTTCAAAAGTGCCCCAATTTCTGCTTTAAACTTTAGGTACTATCCCAAAATGTATCACTAAGGTGACAGAAGTTGATTTCGGAGCATCATTTTTGAACAGGAGCTTCAACCGTTATGTGGCATATTAGAAATTCCCTAAGCCCCGGACCTGTCGATTTTGGTCAAAAATGAAAATTTCAAAAGTGCCCCAATTTATGCTTTAAACTCTAGGTACTATCCCAAAATGTATCACTAAGGTGACAGAAGTTGATTTCGGAGCATCATTTTTGAACAGGAGCTTCAACCGTTATGTGGCATATGAGAAATTCCCTAAGCCCCGGAACTGTCGATTTTGGTCAAAAATGAAAATTTCAAAAGTGCCCCAATTTCTGCTTTAAACTTTAGGTGCTATCCCAAAATGTATCACTAAGGTGACAGAAGTTGATTTCGGAGCATTATTTTTGAACAGGAGCTTCAACCGTTATGTGGCATATTAGAAATTCCCTAAGCCCCGGACCTGTCGATTTTGGTCAAAAATGAAAATTTCAAAAGTGCCCCAATTTATGCTTTAAACTTTAGGTACTATCCCAAAATGTATCACTAAGGTGACAGAAGTTGATTTCGGAGCATCATTTTTGAACAGGAGCTTCAACCGTTATGTGGCATATTACAAATTCCCTAAGCCCCGGACCTGTCGATTTTGGTCAAAAATGAAAATTTCAAAAGTGCCCCAATTTATGCTTTAAACTTTAGGTACTATCCCAAAATGTATCACTAAGGTGACAGAAGTTGATTTCGGAGCATCATTTTTGAACAGGAGCTTCAACCGTTATGTGGCATATTAGAAATTCCCTAAGCCCCGGACCTGTCAATTTTGGTCAAAAATGAAAATTTCAAAAGTGCCCCAATTTCTGCTTTAAACTTTAGGTACTATCCCAAAATGTATCACTAAGGTGACAGAAGTTGATTTCGGAGCATCATTTTTGAACAGGAGCTTCAACCGTTATGTGGCATATTAGAAATTCCCTAAGCCCCGGACCTGTCGATTTTGGTCAAAAATGAAAATTTCAAAAGTGCCCCAATTTCTGCTTTAAACTTTAGGTACTATCCCAAAATGTATCACTAAGGTGACAGAAGTTGATTTCGGATCATCATTTTTGAACTGGAGCTTCAACCGTTTTGTGGCATATGAGAAATTCCCTAAGCCCCGGAACTGTCGATTTTGGTCAAAAATGAAAATTTCAAAAGTGCCCCAATTTCTGCTTTAAACTTTAGGTACTATCCCAAAATATATCACTAAGGTGACAGAAGTTGATTTCGGAGCATCATTTTTGAACCGGAGCTTCAATCGTTATGTGGCATATGAGAAATTCCCTAAGCCCCGGACCTGTCAATTTTGGTCAAAAATGAAAATTTCAAAAGTGCCCCAATTTATGCTTTAAACCATGGGTCTTCAACCTGTGGCCCTCCAGCTGCTGTTAAACTACATGTCCCAGCATGCCCTGCCACAGTTTTGCTATTAAGGTATGCTAAAACTGAGGCAGGGCATGCTGGGATGTGTAGTTCCACAGCAGCTGGAGGGCCGCAGGTTGAAGACCCATGCTTTAAACTTTAGGTACTATCCCAAAATGTATCAATAAGGTGACAGAAGTTGATTTCGGAGCATCATTTTTGAACAGGAGCTTCAACCGTTATGTGGCATATTAGAAATTCCCTAAGCCCCGGACCTGTTGATTTTGGTCAAAAATGAAAATTTCAAAAGTGCCCCAATTTCTGCTTTAAACTTTAGGTACTATCCCAAAATGTATCACTAAGGTGACAGAAGTTGATTTCGGAGCATCATTTTTGAACCGGAGCTTCAATCGTTATGTGGCATATGAGAAATTCCCTAAGCCCCGGAACTGTCGATTTTGGTCAAAAATGAAAATTTCAAAAGTGCCCCAATTTCTGCTTTAAAGTTTAGGTACTGTCCCAAAATGTATCACTAAGGTGACAGAAGTTGATTTCGGAGCATCATTTTTGAACAGGAGCTTCAACCGTTATGTGGCATATTAGATATTCCCTAAGCCCCGGACCTGTCGATTTTGGTCAAAAATGAAAATTTCAAAAGTGCCCCAATTTATGCTTTAAACTTTAGGTACTATCCCAAAATGTATCACTAAGGTGACAGAAGTTGATTTCGGAGCATCATTTTTGAACAGGAGCTTCAACCGTTATGTGGCATATTAGAAATTCCCTAAGCCCCGGACCTGTCGATTTTGGTCAAAAATGAAAATTTCAAAAGTGCCCCAATTTATGCTTTAAACTCTAGGTACTATCCCAAAATGTATCACTAAGGTGACAGAAGTTGATTTCGGAGCATCATTTTTGAACAGGAGCTTCAACCGTTATGTGGCATATGAGAAATTCCCTAAGCCCCGGAACTGTCGATTTTGGTCAAAAATGAAAATTTCAAAAGTGCCCCAATTTCTGCTTTAAACTTTAGGTGCTATCCCAAAATGTATCACTAAGGTGACAGAAGTTGATTTCGGAGCATTATTTTTGAACAGGAGCTTCAACCGTTATGTGGCATATGAGAAATTCCCTAAGCCCCGGACCTGTCGATTTTGGTCAAAAATGAAAATTTCAAAAGTGCCCCAATTTCTGCTTTAAACTTTAGGTACTATCCCAAAATGTATCACTAAGGTGACAGAAGTGGATTTCGGATCATCATTTTTGAACTGGAGCTTCAACCGTTTTGTGGCATATGAGAAATTCCCTAAGCCCCGGAACTGTCGATTTTGGTCAAAAATGAAAATTTCAAAAGTGCCCCAATTTCTGCTTTAAACTTTAGGTACTATCCCAAAATATATCACTAAGGTGACAGAAGTTGATTTCGGAGCATCATTTTTTAACAGGAGCTTCAACCGTTTTGTGGCATATGAGAAATTCCCTAAGCCCCGGACCTGTCGATTTTGGTCAAAAATGAAAATTTCAAAAGTGCCCCAATTTCTGCTTTAAACTTTAGGTACTATCCCAAAATGTATCACTAAGGTGACAGAAGTTGATTTCGGAGCATCATTTTTGAACCGGAGCTTCAACCGTTATGTGGCATATGAGAAATTCCCTAAGCCCCGGACCTGTCAATTTTGGTCAAAAATGAAAATTTCAAAAGTGCCCCAATTTCTGCTTTAAACTTTAGGTACTATCCCAAAATGTATCACTAAGGTGACAGAAGTTGATTTCGGAGCATCATTTTTGAACAGGAGCTTCAACCGTTATGTGGCATATTAGAAATTCCCTAAGCCCCGGACCTGTCGATTTTGGTCAAAAATGAAAATTTCAAAAGTGCCCCAATTTATGCTTTAAACTTTAGGTACTATCCCAAAATGTATCACTAAGGTGACAGAAGTTGATTTCGGATCATCATTTTTGAACTGGAGCTTCAACCGTTTTGTGGCATATGAGAAATTCCCTAAGCCCCGGAACTGTCGATTTTGGTCAAAAATGAAAATTTCAAAAGTGCCCCAATTTCTGCTTTAAACTTTAGGTACTATCCCAAAATATATCACTAAGGTGACAGAAGTTGATTTCGGAACATCATTTTTTAACAGGAGCTTCAACCGTTTTGTGGCATATGAGAAATTCCCTAAGCCCCGGACCTGTTGATTTTGGTCAAAAATGAAAATTTCAAAAGTGCCCCAATTTCTGCTTTAAACTTTAGGTACTATCCCAAAATGTATCACTAAGGTGACAGAAGTTGATTTCGGAGCATCATTTTTGAACCGGAGCTTCAATCGTTATGTGGCATATGAGAAATTCCCTAAGCCCCGGAACTGTCGATTTTGGTCAAAAATGAAAATTTCAAAAGTGCCCCAATTTCTGCTTTAAAGTTTAGGTACTGTCCCAAAATGTATCACTAAGGTGACAGAAGTTGATTTCGGAGCATCATTTTTGAACAGGAGCTTCAACCGTTATGTGGCATATTAGATATTCCCTAAGCCCCGGACCTGTCGATTTTGGTCAAAAATGAAAATTTCAAAAGTGCCCCAATTTATGCTTTAAACTTTAGGTACTATCCCAAAATGTATCACTAAGGTGACAGAAGTTGATTTCGGAGCATCATTTTTGAACAGGAGCTTCAACCGTTATGTGGCATATGAGAAATTCCCTAAGCCCCGGAACTGTCGATTTTGGTCAAAAATGAAAATTTCAAAAGTGCCCCAATTTCTGCTTTAAACTTTAGGTGCTATCCCAAAATGTATCACTAAGGTGACAGAAGTTGATTTCGGAGCATTATTTTTGAACAGGAGCTTCAACCGTTATGTGGCATATGAGAAATTCCCTAAGCCCCGGACCTGTCGATTTTGGTCAAAAATGAAAATTTCAAAAGTGCCCCAATTTCTGCTTTAAACTTTAGGTACTATCCCAAAATGTATCACTAAGGTGACAGAAGTTGATTTCGGATCATCATTTTTGAACTGGAGCTTCAACCGTTTTGTGGCATATGAGAAATTCCCTAAGCCTCGGAACTGTCGATTTTGGTCAAAAATGAAAATTTCAAAAGTGCCCCAATTTCTGCTTTAAACTTTAGGTACTATCCCAAAATATATCACTAAGGTGACAGAAGTTGATTTCGGAGCATCATTTTTTAACAGGAGCTTCAACCGTTTTGTGGCATATGAGAAATTCCCTAAGCCCCGGACCTGTCGATTTTGGTCAAAAATGAAAATTTCAAAAGTGCCCCAATTTCTGCTTTAAACTTTAGGTACTATCCCAAAATGTATCACTAAGGTGACAGAAGTTGATTTCGGAGCATCATTTTTGAACTGGAGCTTCAACCGTTATGTGGCATATGAGAAATTCCCTAAGCCCCGGACCTGTCAATTTTGGTCAAAAATGAAAATTTCAAAAGTGCCCCAATTTCTGCTTTAAACTTTAGGTACTATCCCAAAATGTATCACTAAGGTGACAGAAGTTGATTTCGGAGCATCATTTTTGAACAGGAGCTTCAACCGTTATGTGGCATATTAGAAATTCCCTAAGCCCCGGACCTGTCGATTTTGGTCAAAAATGAAAATTTCAAAAGTGCCCCAATTTATGCTTTAAACTTTAGGTACTATCCCAAAATGTATCACTAAGGTGACAGAAGTTGATTTCGGATCATCATTTTTGAACTGGAGCTTCAACCGTTTTGTGGCATATGAGAAATTCCCTAAGCCCCGGAACTGTCGATTTTGGTCAAAAATGAAAATTTCAAAAGTGCCCCAATTTCTGCTTTAAACTTTAGGTACTATCCCAAAATATATCACTAAGGTGACAGAAGTTGATTTCGGATCATCATTTTTGAACTGGAGCTTCAACCGTTTTGTGGCATATGAGAAATTCCCTAAGCCCCGGAACTGTCGATTTTGGTCAAAAATGAAAATTTCAAAAGTGCCCCAATTTCTGCTTTAAACTTTAGGTACTATCCCAAAATATATCACTAAGGTGACAGAAGTTGATTTCGGAGCATCATTTTTTAACAGGAGCTTCAACCGTTTTGTGGCATATGAGAAATTCCCTAAGCCCCGGACCTGTCGATTTTGGTCAAAAATTAAAATTTCAAAAGTGCCCCAATTTCTGCTTTAAACTTTAGGTACTATCCCAAAATGTATCACTAAGGTGACAGAAGTTGATTTCGGAGCATCATTTTTGAACCGGAGCTTCAACCGTTATGTGGCATATGAGAAATTCCCTAAGCCCCGGACCTGTCAATTTTGGTCAAAAATGAAAATTTCAAAAGTGCCCCAATTTCTGCTTTAAACTTTAGGTACTATCCCAAAATGTATCACTAAGGTGACAGAAGTTGATTTCGGAGCATCATTTTTGAACAGGAGCTTCAACCGTTATGTGGCATATTAGAAATTCCCTAAGCCCCGGACCTGTCGATTTTGGTCAAAAATGAAAATTTCAAAAGTGCCCCAATTTATGCTTTAAACTTTAGGTACTATCCCAAAATGTATCACTAAGGTGACAGAAGTTGATTTCGGATCATCATTTTTGAACTGGAGCTTCAACCGTTTTGTGGCATATGAGAAATTCCCTAAGCCCCGGAACTGTCGATTTTGGTCAAAAATGAAAATTTCAAAAGTGCCCCAATTTCTGCTTTAAACTTTAGGTACTATCCCAAAATATATCACTAAGGTGACAGAAGTTGATTTCGGAGCATCATTTTTTAACAGGAGCTTCAACCGTTTTGTGGCATATGAGAAATTCCCTAAGCCCCGGACCTGTCGATTTTGGTCAAAAATGAAAATTTCAAAAGTGCCCCAATTTCTGCTTTAAACTTTAGGTACTATCCCAAAATGTATCACTAAGGTGACAGAAGTTGATTTCGGAGAATCATTTTTGAACCGGAGCTTCAATCCTTATGTGGCATATGAGAAATTCCCTAAGCCCCGGACCTGTCGATTTTGGTCAAAAATGAAAATTTCAAAAGTGCCCCAATTTCTGCTTTAAACTTTAGGTACTATCCCAAAATGTATCACTAAGGTGACAGAAGTTGATTTCGGAGCATCATTTTTGAACAGGAGCTTCAACCGTTATGTGGCATATTAGAAATTCCCTAAGCCCCGGACCTGTCGATTTTGGTCAAAAATGAAAATTTCAAAAGTGCCCCAATTTATGCTTTAAACTTTAGGTACTATCCCAAAATGTATCACTAAGGTGACAGAAGTTGATTTCGGAGCATCATTTTTGAACAGGAGCTTCAACCGTTATGTGGCATATTAGAAATTCCCTAAGCCCCGGACCTGTCGATTTTGGTCAAAAATGAAAATTTCAAAAGTGCCCCAATTTATGCTTTAAACTCTAGGTACTATCCCAAAATGTATCACTAAGGTGACAGAAGTTGATTTCGGAGCATCATTTTTGAACAGGAGCTTCAACCGTTATGTGGCATATGAGAAATTCCCTAAGCCCCGGAACTGTCGATTTTGGTCAAAAATGAAAATTTCAAAAGTGCCCCATTTTCTGCTTTAAACTTTAGGTGCTATCCCAAAATGTATCACTAAGGTGACAGAAGTTGATTTCGGAGCATTATTTTTGAACAGGAGCTTCAACCGTTTTGTGGCATATTAGAAATTCCCTAAGCCCCGGACCTGTCGATTTTGGTCAAAAATGAAAATTTCAAAAGTGCCCCAATTTATGCTTTAAACTTTAGGTACTATCCCAAAATGTATCACTAAGGTGACAGAAGTTGATTTCGGAGCATCATTTTTGAACAGGAGCTTCAACCGTTATGTGGCATATTAGAAATTCCCTAAGCCCCGGACCTGTCGATTTTGGTCAAAAATGAAAATTTCAAAAGTGCCCCAATTTCTGCTTTAAACTTTAGGTACTATCCCAAAATGTATCACTAAGGTGACAGAAGTTGATTTCGGATCATCATTTTTGAACTGGAGCTTCAACCGTTTTGTGGCATATGAGAAATTCCCTAAGCCCCGGAACTGTCGATTTTGGTCAAAAATGAAAATTTCAAAAGTGCCCCAATTTCTGCTTTAAACTTTAGGTACTATCCCAAAATATATCACTAAGGTGACAGAAGTTGATTTCGGAGCATCATTTTTTAACAGGAGCTTCAACCGTTTTGTGGCATATGAGAAATTCCCTAAGCCCCGGACCTGTCGATTTTGGTCAAAAATGAAAATTTCAAAAGTGCCCCAATTTCTGCTTTAAACTTTAGGTACTATCCCAAAATGTATCACTAAGGTGACAGAAGTTGATTTCGGAGCATCATTTTTGAACCGGAGCTTCAATCGTTATGTGGCATATGAGAAATTCCCTAAGCCCCGGACCTGTCAATTTTGGTCAAAAATGAAAATTTCAAAAGTGCCCCAATTTCTGCTTTAAACTTTAGGTACTATCCCAAAATGTATCACTAAGGTGACAGAAGTTGATTTCGGAGCATCATTTTTGAACAGGAGCTTCAACCGTTATGTGGCATATTAGAAATTCCCTAAGCCCCGGACCTGTCGATTTTGGTCAAAAATGAAAATTTTAAAAGTGCCCCAATTTATGCTTTAAACTCTAGGTACTATCCCAAAATGTATCACTAAGGTGACAGAAGTTGATTTCTGAGCATCATTTTTGAACAGGAGCTTCAACCGTTATGTGGCATATGAGAAATTCCCTAAGCCCCGGACCTGTCGATTTTGGTCAAAAATGAAAATTTCAAAAGTGCCCCAATTTCTGCTTTAAACTTTAGGTACTATCCCAAAATATATCACTAAGGTGACAGAAGTTGATTTCGGAGCATCATTTTTTAACAGGAGCTTCAACCGTTTTGTGGCATATGAGAAATTCCCTAAGCCCCGGACCTGTCGATTTTGGTCAAAAATGAAAATTTCAAAAGTGCCCCAATTTCTGCTTTAAACTTTAGGTACTATCCCAAAATGTATCACTAAGGTGACAGAAGTTGATTTCGGAGCATCATTTTTGAACAGGAGCTTCAACCGTTATGTGGCATATTAGAAATTCCCTAAGCCCCGGACCTGTCGATTTTGGTCAAAAATGAAAATTTCAAAAGTGCCCCAATTTCTGCTTTAAACTTTAGGTACTATCCCAAAATGTATCACTAAGGTGACAGAAGTTGATTTCGGATCATCATTTTTGAACTGGAGCTTCAACCGTTTTGAGGCATATGAGAAATTCCCTAAGCCCCGGAACTGTCGATTTTGGTCAAAAATGAAAATTTCAAAAGTGCCCCAATTTCTGCTTTAAACTTTAGGTACTATCCCAAAATATATCACTAAGGTGACAGAAGTTGATTTCGGAGCATCATTTTTTAACAGGAGCTTCAACCGTTTTGTGGCATATGAGAAATTCCCTAAGCCCCGGACCTGTCGATTTTGGTCAAAAATGAAAATTTCAAAAGTGCCCCAATTTCTGCTTTAAACTTTATGTACTATCCCAAAATGTATCACTAAGGTGACAAAAGTTGATTTCGGAGCATTATTTTTGAACAGGAGCTTCAACCGTTATGTGGCATATGAGAAATTCCCTAAGCCCCGGACCTGTCGATTTTGGTCAAAAATGAAAATTTCAAAAGTGCCCCAATTTCTGCTTTAAACTTTAGGTGCTATCCCAAAATGTATCACTAAGGTGACAGAAGTTGATTTCGGAGCATTATTTTTGAACAGGAGCTTCAACCGTTATGTGGCATATGAGAAATTCCCTAAGCCCCGGACCTGTCGATTTTGGTCAAAAATGAAAATTTCAAAAGTGCCCCAATTTCTGCTTTAAACTTTAGGTACTATCCCAAAATGTATCACTAAGGTGACAGAAGTTGATTTCGGAGCATCATTTTTGAACAGGAGCTTCAACCGTTATGTGGCATATGAGAAATTCCCTAAGCCCCGGACCTGTCGATTTTGGTCAAAAATGAAAATTTCAAAAGTGCCCCAATTTCTGCTTTAAACTTTAGGTACTATCCCAAAATGTATCACTAAGGTGACAGAAGTTGATTTCGAAGCATCATTTTTGAACAGGAGCTTCAACCGTTATGTGGCATATTAGAAATTCCCTAAGCCCCGGACCTGTCGATTTTGGTCCAAAATGAAAATTTCAAAAGTGCCCCAATTTATGCTTTAAACTTTAGGTACTATCCCAAAATGTATCACTAAGGTGACAGAAGTTGATTTCGGAGCATCATTTTTGAACAGGAGCTTCAACCGTTATGTGGCATATTAGAAATTCCCTAAGCCCCGGACCTGTCGATTTTGGTCAAAAATGAAAATTTCAAAAGTGCCCCAATTTATGCTTTAAACTCTAGGTACTATCCCAAAATGTATCACTAAGGTGACAGAAGTTGATTTCGGAGCATCATTTTTGAACAGGAGCTTCAACCGTTATGTGGCATATGAGAAATTCCCTAAGCCCCGGAACTGTCGATTTTGGTCAAAAATGAAAATTTCAAAAGTGCCCCAATTTCTGCTTTAAACTTTAGGTGCTATCCAAAAATGTATCACTAAGGTGACAGAAGTTGATTTCGGAGCATTATTTTTGAACAGGAGCTTCAACCGTTATGTGGCATATGAGAAATTCCCTAAGCCCCGGACCTGTCGATTTTGGTCAAAAATGAAAATTTCAAAAGTGCCCCAATTTCTGCTTTAAACTTTAGGTACTATCCCAAAATGTATCACTAAGGTGACAGAAGTTGATTTCGGATCATCATTTTTGAACTGGAGCTTTAACCGTTTTGTGGCATATGAGAAATTCCCTAAGCCCCGGAACTGTCGATTTTGGTCAAAAATGAAAATTTCAAAAGTGCCCCAATTTCTGCTTTAAACTTTAGGTACTATCCCAAAATGTATCACTAAGGTGACAGAAGTTGATTTCGGATCATCATTTTTGAACTGGAGCTTCAACCGTTTTGTGGCATATGAGAAATTCCCTAAGCCCCGGAACTGTCGATTTTGGTCAAAAATGAAAATTTCAAAAGTGCCCCAATTTCTGCTTTAAACTTTAGGTACTATCCCAAAATATATCACTAAGGTGACAGAAGTTGATTTCGGATCATCATTTTTGAACTGGAGCTTCAACCGTTTTGTGGCATATGAGAAATTCCCTAAGCCCCGGAACTGTCGATTTTGGTCAAAAATGAAAATTTCAAAAGTGCCCCAATTTCTGCTTTAAACTTTAGGTACTATCCCAAAATATATCACTAAGGTGACAGAAGTTGATTTCGGAGCATCATTTTTTAACAGGAGCTTCAACCGTTTTGTGGCATATGAGAAATTCCCTAAGCCCCGGACCTGTCGATTTTGGTCAAAAATTAAAATTTCAAAAGTGCCCCAATTTCTGCTTTAAACTTTAGGTACTATCCCAAAATGTATCACTAAGGTGACAGAAGTTGATTTCGGAGCATCATTTTTGAACCGGAGCTTCAACCGTTATGTGGCATATGAGAAATTCCCTAAGCCCCGGACCTGTCAATTTTGGTCAAAAATGAAAATTTCAAAAGTGCCCCAATTTCTGCTTTAAACTTTAGGTACTATCCCAAAATGTATCACTAAGGTGACAGAAGTTGATTTCGGAGCATCATTTTTGAACAGGAGCTTCAACCGTTATGTGGCATATTAGAAATTCCCTAAGCCCCGGACCTGTCGATTTTGGTCAAAAATGAAAATTTCAAAAGTGCCCCAATTTATGCTTTAAACTTTAGGTACTATCCCAAAATGTATCACTAAGGTGACAGAAGTTGATTTCGGATCATCATTTTTGAACTGGAGCTTCAACCGTTTTGTGGCATATGAGAAATTCCCTAAGCCCCGGAACTGTCGATTTTGGTCAAAAATGAAAATTTCAAAAGTGCCCCAATTTCTGCTTTAAACTTTAGGTACTATCCCAAAATATATCACTAAGGTGACAGAAGTTGATTTCGGAGCATCATTTTTTAACAGGAGCTTCAACCGTTTTGTGGCATATGAGAAATTCCCTAAGCCCCGGACCTGTCGATTTTGGTCAAAAATGAAAATTTCAAAAGTGCCCCAATTTCTGCTTTAAACTTTAGGTACTATCCCAAAATGTATCACTAAGGTGACAGAAGTTGATTTCGGAGAATCATTTTTGAACCGGAGCTTCAATCCTTATGTGGCATATGAGAAATTCCCTAAGCCCCGGACCTGTCGATTTTGGTCAAAAATGAAAATTTCAAAAGTGCCCCAATTTCTGCTTTAAACTTTAGGTACTATCCCAAAATGTATCACTAAGGTGACAGAAGTTGATTTCGGAGCATCATTTTTGAACAGGAGCTTCAACCGTTATGTGGCATATTAGAAATTCCCTAAGCCCCGGACCTGTCGATTTTGGTCAAAAATGAAAATTTTAAAAGTGCCCCAATTTATGCTTTAAACTCTAGGTACTATCCCAAAATGTATCACTAAGGTGACAGAAGTTGATTTCTGAGCATCATTTTTGAACAGGAGCTTCAACCGTTATGTGGCATATGAGAAATTCCCTAAGCCCCGGAACTGTCGATTTTGGTCAAAAATGAAAATTTCAAAAGTGCCCCAATTTCTGCTTTAAACTTTAGGTACTATCCCAAAATATATCACTAAGGTGACAGAAGTTGATTTCGGAGCATCATTTTTTAACAGGAGCTTCAACCGTTTTGTGGCATATGAGAAATTCCCTAAGCCCCGGACCTGTCGATTTTGGTCAAAAATTAAAATTTCAAAAGTGCCCCAATTTCTGCTTTAAACTTTAGGTACTATCCCAAAATGTATCACTAAGGTGACAGAAGTTGATTTCGGAGCATCATTTTTGAACCGGAGCTTCAACCGTTATGTGGCATATGAGAAATTCCCTAAGCCCCGGACCTGTCAATTTTGGTCAAAAATGAAAATTTCAAAAGTGCCCCAATTTCTGCTTTAAACTTTAGGTACTATCCCAAAATGTATCACTAAGGTGACAGAAGTTGATTTCGGAGCATCATTTTTGAACAGGAGCTTCAACCGTTATGTGGCATATTAGAAATTCCCTAAGCCCCGGACCTGTCGATTTTGGTCAAAAATGAAAATTTCAAAAGTGCCCCAATTTATGCTTTAAACTTTAGGTACTATCCCAAAATGTATCACTAAGGTGACAGAAGTTGATTTCGGATCATCATTTTTGAACTGGAGCTTCAACCGTTTTGTGGCATATGAGAAATTCCCTAAGCCCCGGAACTGTCGATTTTGGTCAAAAATGAAAATTTCAAAAGTGCCCCAATTTCTGCTTTAAACTTTAGGTACTATCCCAAAATATATCACTAAGGTGACAGAAGTTGATTTCGGAGCATCATTTTTTAACAGGAGCTTCAACCGTTTTGTGGCATATGAGAAATTCCCTAAGCCCCGGACCTGTCGATTTTGGTCAAAAATGAAAATTTCAAAAGTGCCCCAATTTCTGCTTTAAACTTTAGGTACTATCCCAAAATGTATCACTAAGGTGACAGAAGTTGATTTCGGAGAATCATTTTTGAACCGGAGCTTCAATCCTTATGTGGCATATGAGAAATTCCCTAAGCCCCGGACCTGTCGATTTTGGTCAAAAATGAAAATTTCAAAAGTGCCCCAATTTCTGCTTTAAACTTTAGGTACTATCCCAAAATGTATCACTAAGGTGACAGAAGTTGATTTCGGAGCATCATTTTTGAACAGGAGCTTCAACCGTTATGTGGCATATTAGAAATTCCCTAAGCCCCGGACCTGTCGATTTTGGTCAAAAATGAAAATTTTAAAAGTGCCCCAATTTATGCTTTAAACTCTAGGTACTATCCCAAAATGTATCACTAAGGTGACAGAAGTTGATTTCTGAGCATCATTTTTGAACAGGAGCTTCAACCGTTATGTGGCATATGAGAAATTCCCTAAGCCCCGGACCTGTCGATTTTGGTCAAAAATGAAAATTTCAAAAGTGCCCCAATTTCTGCTTTAAACTTTAGGTACTATCCCAAAATATATCACTAAGGTGACAGAAGTTGATTTCGGAGCATCATTTTTTAACAGGAGCTTCAACCGTTTTGTGGCATATGAGAAATTCCCTAAGCCCCGGACCTGTCGATTTTGGTCAAAAATGAAAATTTCAAAAGTGCCCCAATTTCTGCTTTAAACTTTAGGTACTATCCCAAAATGTATCACTAAGGTGACAGAAGTTGATTTCGGATCATCATTTTTGAACTGGAGCTTCAACCGTTTTGAGGCATATGAGAAATTCCCTAAGCCCCGGAACTGTCGATTTTGGTCAAAAATGAAAATTTCAAAAGTGCCCCAATTTCTGCTTTAAACTTTAGGTACTATCCCAAAATATATCACTAAGGTGACAGAAGTTGATTTCGGAGCATCATTTTTGAACAGGAGCTTCAACCGTTTTGTGGCATATGAGAAATTCCCTAAGCCCCGGACCTGTCGATTTTGGTCAAAAATGAAAATTTCAAAAGTGCCCCAATTTCTGCTTTAAACTTTATGTACTATCCCAAAATGTATCACTAAGGTGACAAAAGTTGATTTCGGAGCATTATTTTTGAACAGGAGCTTCAACCGTTATGTGGCATATGAGAAATTCCCTAAGCCCCGGACCTGTCGATTTTGGTCAAAAATGAAAATTTCAAAAGTGCCCCAATTTCTGCTTTAAACTTTAGGTACTATCCCAAAATGTATCACTAAGGTGACAGAAGTTGATTTCGGAGCATCATTTTTGAACCGGAGCTTCAACCGTTATGTGGCATATGAGAAATTCCCTAAGCCCCGGACCTGTCAATTTTGGTCAAAAATGAAAATTTCAAAAGTGCCCCAATTTCTGCTTTAAACTTTAGGTACTATCCCAAAATGTATCACTAAGGTGACAGAAGTTGATTTCGGAGCATCATTTTTGAACAGGAGCTTCAACCGTTATGTGGCATATTAGAAATTCCCTAAGCCCCGGACCTGTCGATTTTGGTCAAAAATGAAAATTTCAAAAGTGCCCCAATTTATGCTTTAAACTTTAGGTACTATCCCAAAATGTATCACTAAGGTGACAGAAGTTGATTTCGGATCATCATTTTTGAACTGGAGCTTCAACCGTTTTGTGGCATATGAGAAATTCCCTAAGCCCCGGAACTGTCGATTTTGGTCAAAAATGAAAATTTCAAAAGTGCCCCAATTTCTGCTTTAAACTTTAGGTACTATCCCAAAATATATCACTAAGGTGACAGAAGTTGATTTCGGAGCATCATTTTTTAACAGGAGCTTCAACCGTTTTGTGGCATATGAGAAATTCCCTAAGCCCCGGACCTGTCGATTTTGGTCAAAAATGAAAATTTCAAAAGTGCCCCAATTTCTGCTTTAAACTTTAGGTACTATCCCAAAATGTATCACTAAGGTGACAGAAGTTGATTTCGGAGAATCATTTTTGAACCGGAGCTTCAATCCTTATGTGGCATATGAGAAATTCCCTAAGCCCCGGACCTGTCGATTTTGGTCAAAAATGAAAATTTCAAAAGTGCCCCAATTTCTGCTTTAAACTTTAGGTACTATCCCAAAATGTATCACTAAGGTGACAGAAGTTGATTTCGGAGCATCATTTTTGAACAGGAGCTTCAACCGTTATGTGGCATATTAGAAATTCCCTAAGCCCCGGACCTGTCGATTTTGGTCAAAAATGAAAATTTTAAAAGTGCCCCAATTTATGCTTTAAACTCTAGGTACTATCCCAAAATGTATCACTAAGGTGACAGAAGTTGATTTCTGAGCATCATTTTTGAACAGGAGCTTCAACCGTTATGTGGCATATGAGAAATTCCCTAAGCCCCGGACCTGTCGATTTTGGTCAAAAATGAAAATTTCAAAAGTGCCCCAATTTCTGCTTTAAACTTTAGGTACTATCCCAAAATATATCACTAAGGTGACAGAAGTTGATTTCGGAGCATCATTTTTTAACAGGAGCTTCAACCGTTTTGTGGCATATGAGAAATTCCCTAAGCCCCGGACCTGTCGATTTTGGTCAAAAATGAAAATTTCAAAAGTGCCCCAATTTCTGCTTTAAACTTTAGGTACTATCCCAAAATGTATCACTAAGGTGACAGAAGTTGATTTCGGATCATCATTTTTGAACTGGAGCTTCAACCGTTTTGAGGCATATGAGAAATTCCCTAAGCCCCGGAACTGTCGATTTTGGTCAAAAATGAAAATTTCAAAAGTGCCCCAATTTCTGCTTTAAACTTTAGGTACTATCCCAAAATATATCACTAAGGTGACAGAAGTTGATTTCGGAGCATCATTTTTTAACAGGAGCTTCAACCGTTTTGTGGCATATGAGAAATTCCCTAAGCCCCGGACCTGTCGATTTTGGTCAAAAATGAAAATTTCAAAAGTGCCCCAATTTCTGCTTTAAACTTTATGTACTATCCCAAAATGTATCACTAAGGTGACAAAAGTTGATTTCGGAGCATTATTTTTGAACAGGAGCTTCAACCGTTATGTGGCATATGAGAAATTCCCTAAGCCCCGGACCTGTCGATTTTGGTCAAAAATGAAAATTTCAAAAGTGCCCCAATTTCTGCTTTAAACTTTAGGTGCTATCCCAAAATGTATCACTAAGGTGACAGAAGTTGATTTCGGAGCATTATTTTTGAACAGGAGCTTCAACCGTTATGTGGCATATGAGAAATTCCCTAAGCCCCGGACCTGTCGATTTTGGTCAAAAATGAAAATTTCAAAAGTGCCCCAATTTCTGCTTTAAACTTTAGGTACTATCCCAAAATGTATCACTAAGGTGACAGAAGTTGATTTCGGAGCATCATTTTTGAACAGGAGCTTCAACCGTTATGTGGCATATGAGAAATTCCCTAAGCCCCGGACCTGTCGATTTTGGTCAAAAATGAAAATTTCAAAAGTGCCCCAATTTCTGCTTTAAACTTTAGGTACTATCCCAAAATGTATCACTAAGGTGACAGAAGTTGATTTCGGAGCATCATTTTTGAACAGGAGCTTCAACCGTTATGTGGCATATTAGAAATTCCCTAAGCCCCGGACCTGTCGATTTTGGTCCAAAATGAAAATTTCAAAAGTGCCCCAATTTATGCTTTAAACTTTAGGTACTATCCCAAAATGTATCACTAAGGTGACAGAAGTTGATTTCGGAGCATCATTTTTGAACAGGAGCTTCAACCGTTATGTGGCATATTAGAAATTCCCTAAGCCCCGGACCTGTCGATTTTGGTCAAAAATGAAAATTTCAAAAGTGCCCCAATTTATGCTTTAAACTCTAGGTACTATCCCAAAATGTATCACTAAGGTGACAGAAGTTGATTTCGGAGCATCATTTTTGAACAGGAGCTTCAACCGTTATGTGGCATATGAGAAATTCCCTAAGCCCCGGAACTGTCGATTTTGGTCAAAAATGAAAATTTCAAAAGTGCCCCAATTTCTGCTTTAAACTTTAGGTGCTATCCAAAAATGTATCACTAAGGTGACAGAAGTTGATTTCGGAGCATTATTTTTGAACAGGAGCTTCAACCGTTATGTGGCATATGAGAAATTCCCTAAGCCCCGGACCTGTCGATTTTGGTCAAAAATGAAAATTTCAAAAGTGCCCCAATTTCTGCTTTAAACTTTAGGTACTATCCCAAAATGTATCACTAAGGTGACAGAAGTTGATTTCGGATCATCATTTTTGAACTGGAGCTTTAACCGTTTTGTGGCATATGAGAAATTCCCTAAGCCCCGGAACTGTCGATTTTGGTCAAAAATGAAAATTTCAAAAGTGCCCCAATTTCTGCTTTAAACTTTAGGTACTATCCCAAAATATATCACTAAGGTGACAGAAGTTGATTTCGGAGCATCATTTTTTAACAGGAGCTTCAACCGTTTTGTGGCATATGAGAAATTCCCTAAACCCCGGACCTGTCGATTTTGGTCAAAAATGAAAATTTCAAAAGTGCCCCAATTTCTGCTTTAAACTTTAGGTACTATCCCAAAATGTATCACTAAGGTGACAGAAGTTGATTTCGGAGCATCATTTTTGAACCGGAGCTTCAACCGTTATGTGGCATATGAGAAATTCCCTAAGCCCCGGACCTGTCAATTTTGGTCAAAAATGAAAATTTCAAAAGTGCCCCAATTTCTGCTTTAAACTTTAGGTACTATCCCAAAATGTATCACTAAGGTGACAGAAGTTGATTTCGGATCATCATTTTTGAACTGGAGCTTCAACCGTTTTGTGGCATATGAGAAATTCCCTAAGCCCCGGAACTGTCGATTTTGGTCAAAAATGAAAATTTCAAAAGTGCCTCAATTTCTGCTTTAAACTTTAGGTACTATCCCAAAATATATCACTAAGGTGACAGAAGTTGATTTCGGATCATCATTTTTGAACTGGAGCTTCAACCGTTTTGTGGCATATGAGAAATTCCCTAAGCCCCGGAACTGTCGATTTTGGTCAAAAATGAAAATTTCAAAAGTGCCCCAATTTCTGCTTTAAACTTTAGGTACTATCCCAAAATATATCACTAAGGTGACAGAAGTTGATTTCGGAGCATCATTTTTTAACAGGAGCTTCAACCGTTTTGTGGCATATGAGAAATTCCCTAAGCCCCGGACCTGTCGATTTTGGTCAAAAATGAAAATTTCAAAAGTGCCCCAATTTCTGCTTTAAACTTTAGGTACTATCCCAAAATGTATCACTAAGGTGACAGAAGTTGATTTCGGAGCATCATTTTTGAACCGGAGCTTCAACCGTTATGTGGCATATGAGAAATTCCCTAAGCCCCGGACCTGTCAATTTTGGTCAAAAATGAAAATTTCAAAAGTGCCCCAATTTCTGCTTTAAACTTTAGGTACTATCCCAAAATGTATCACTAAGGTGACAGAAGTTGATTTCGGATCATCATTTTTGAACTGGAGCTTCAACCGTTTTGTGGCATATGAGAAATTCCCTAAGCCCCGGAACTGTCGATTTTGGTCAAAAATGAAAATTTCAAAAGTGCCCCTATTTCTGCTTTAAACTTTAGGTACTATCCCAAAATATATCACTAAGGTGACAGAAGTTGATTTCGGAGCATCATTTTTTAACAGGAGCTTCAACCGTTTTGTGGCATATGAGAAATTCCCTAAGCCCCGGACCTGTCGATTTTGTTCAAAAATGAAAATTTCAAAAGTGCCCCAATTTCTGCTTTAAACTTTAGGTTCTATCCCAAAATGTATCACTAAGGTGACAGAAGTTGATTTCGGAGCATCATTTTTGAACCGGAGCTTCAACCGTTATGTGGCATATTAGAAATTCCCTAAGCCCCGGACCTGTCAATTTTGGTCAAAAATGAAAATTTCAAAAGTGCCCCAATTTCTGCTTTAAACTTTAGGTACTATCCCAAAATGTATCACTAAGGTGACAGAAGTTGATTTCGGAGCATCATTTTTGAACAGGAGCTTCAACCGTTATGTGGCATATTAGAAATTCCCTAAGCCCCGGACCTGTCGATTTTGGTCAAAAATGAAAATTTCAAAAGTGCCCCAATTTCTGCTTTAAACTTTAGGTACTATCCCAAAATGTATCACTAAGGTGACAGAAGTTGATTTCGGATCATCATTTTTGAACTGGAGCTTCAACCGTTTTGTGGCATATGAGAAATTCCCTAAGCCCCGTAACTGTCGATTTTGGTCAAAAATGAAAATTTCAAAAGTGCCCCAATTTCTGCTTTAAACTTTAGGTACTATCCCAAAATATATCACTAAGGTGACAGAAGTTGATTTCGGAGCATCATTTTTTAACAGGAGCTTCAACCGTTTTGTGGCATATGAGAAATTCCCTAAGCCCCGGACCTGTCGATTTTGGTCAAAAATGAAAATTTCAAAAGTGCCCCAATTTCTGCTTTAAACTTTAGGTACTATCCCAAAATGTATCACTAAGGTGACAGAAGTTGATTTCGGAGCATCATTTTTGAACAGGAGCTTCAACCGTTATGTGGCATATTTGAAATTCCCTAAGCCCCGGACCTGTCGATTTTGGTCAAAAATGAAAATTTCAAAAGTGCCCCAATTTCTGCTTTAAACTTTAGGTACTATCCCAAAATGTATCACTAAGGTGACAGAAGTTGATTTCGGAGCATCATTTTTGAACAGGAGCTTCAACCGTTATGTGGCATATTAGAAATTCCCTAAGCCCCGGACCTGTCGATTTTGGTCAAAAATGAAAATTTCAAAAGTGCCCCAATTTCTGCTTTAAACTTTAGGTACTATCCCAAAATGTATCACTAAGGTGACAGAAGTTGATTTCGGAGCATCATTTTTGAACAGGAGCTTCAACCGTTATGTGGCATATTAGAAATTCCCTAAGCCCCGGACCTGTCGATTTTGGTCAAAAATGAAAATTTCAAAAGTGCCCCAATTTATGCTTTAAACTTTAGGTACTATCCCAAAATGTATCACTAAGGTGACAGAAGTTGATTTCGGAGCATCATTTTTGAACAGGAGCTTCAACCGTTATGTGGCATATTTGAAATTCCCTAAGCCCCGGACCTGTCGATTTTGGTCAAAAATGAAAATTTCAAAAGTGCCCCAATTTCTGCTTTAAACTTTAGGTACTATCCCAAAATGTATCACTAAGGTGACAGAAGTTGATTTCGGAGCATCATTTTTGAACAGGAGCTTCAACCGTTATGTGGCATATTAGAAATTCCCTAAGCCCCGGACCTGTCGATTTTGGTCAAAAATGAAAATTTCAAAAGTGCCCCAATTTATGCTTTAAACTTTAGGTACTATCCCAAAATGTATCACTAAGGTGACAGAAGTTGATTTCGGAGCATCATTTTTGAACAGGAGCTTCAACCGTTATGTGGCATATTTGAAATTCCCTAAGCCCCGGACCTGTCGATTTTGGTCAAAAATGAAAATTTCAAAAGTGCCCCAATTTATGCTTTAAACTCTAGGTACTATCCCAAAATGTATCACTAAGGTGACAGAAGTTGATTTCGGAGCATCATTTTTGAACAGGAGCTTCAACCGTTATGTGGCATATGAGAAATTCCCTAAGCCCCGGACCTGTCGATTTTGGTCAAAAATGAAAATTTCAAAAGTGCCCCAATTTCTGCTTTAAACTTTAGGTACTATCCCAAAATGTATCACTAAGGTGACAGAAGTTGATTTTGGAGCATTATTTTTGAACAGGAGCTTCAACCGTTATGTGGCATATGAGAAATTCCCTAAGCCCCGGACCTGTCGATTTTGGTCAAAAATGAAAATTTCAAAAGTGCCCCAATTTCTGCTTTAAACTTTAGGTACTATCCCAAAATGTATCACTAAGGTGACAGAAGTTGATTTCGGAGCATCATTTTTGAACAGGAGCTTCAACCGTTATGTGGCATATTAGAAATTCCCTAAGCCCCGGACCTGTCGATTTTGGTCCAAAATGAAAATTTCAAAAGTGCCCCAATTTATGCTTTAAACTTTAGGTACTATCCCAAAATGTATCACTAAGGTGACAGAAGTTGATTTCGGAGCATCATTTTTGAACAGGAGCTTCAACCGTTATGTGGCATATTAGAAATTCCCTAAGCCCCGGACCTGTCGATTTTGGTCAAAAATGAAAATTTCAAAAGTGCCCCAATTTATGCTTTAAACTCTAGGTACTATCCAAAAATGTATCACTAAGGTGACAGAAGTTGATTTCGGAGCATCATTTTTGAACAGGAGCTTCAACCGTTATGTGGCATATGAGAAATTCCCTAAGCCCCGGAACTGTCGATTTTGGTCAAAAATGAAAATTTCAAAAGTGCCCCAATTTCTGCTTTAAACTTTAGGTGCTATCCAAAAATGTATCACTAAGGTGACAGAAGTTGATTTCGGAGCATTATTTTTGAACAGGAGCTTCAACCGTTATGTGGCATATGAGAAATTCCCTAAGCCCCGGACCTGTCGATTTTGGTCAAAAATGAAAATTTCAAAAGTGCCCCAATTTCTGCTTTAAACTTTAGGTACTATCCCAAAATATATCACTAAGGTGACAGAAGTTGATTTCGGAGCATCATTTTTTAACAGGAGCTTCAACCGTTTTGTGGCATATGAGAAATTCCATAAACCCCGGACCTGTCGATTTTGGTCAAAAATGAAAATTTCAAAAGTGCCCCAATTTCTGCTTTAAACTTTAGGTACTATCCCAAAATGTATCACTAAGGTGACAGAAGTTGATTTCGGAGCATCATTTTTGAACCGGAGCTTCAACCGTTATGTGGCATATGAGAAATTCCCTAAGCCCCGGACCTGTCAATTTTGGTCAAAAATGAAAATTTCAAAAGTGCCCCAATTTCTGCTTTAAACTTTAGGTACTATCCCAAAATGTATCACTAAGGTGACAGAAGTTGATTTCGGATCATCATTTTTGAACTGGAGCTTCAACCGTTTTGTGGCATATGAGAAATTCCCTAAGCCCCGGAACTGTCGATTTTGGTCAAAAATGAAAATTTCAAAAGTGCCTCAATTTCTGCTTTAAACTTTAGGTACTATCCCAAAATATATCACTAAGGTGACAGAAGTTGATTTCGGATCATCATTTTTGAACTGGAGCTTCAACCGTTTTGTGGCATATGAGAAATTCCCTAAGCCCCGGAACTGTCGATTTTGGTCAAAAATGAAAATTTCAAAAGTGCCCCAATTTCTGCTTTAAACTTTAGGTACTATCCCAAAATATATCACTAAGGTGACAGAAGTTGATTTCGGAGCATCATTTTTTAACAGGAGCTTCAACCGTTTTGTGGCATATGAGAAATTCCCTAAGCCCCGGACCTGTCGATTTTGGTCAAAAATGAAAATTTCAAAAGTGCCCCAATTTCTGCTTTAAACTTTAGGTACTATCCCAAAATGTATCACTAAGGTGACAGAAGTTGATTTCGGAGCATCATTTTTGAACCGGAGCTTCAACCGTTATGTGGCATATGAGAAATTCCCTAAGCCCCGGACCTGTCAATTTTGGTCAAAAATGAAAATTTCAAAAGTGCCCCAATTTCTGCTTTAAACTTTAGGTACTATCCCAAAATGTATCACTAAGGTGACAGAAGTTGATTTCGGAGCATCATTTTTGAACAGGAGCTTCAACCGTTATGTGGCATATTAGAAATTCCCTAAGCCCCGTACCTGTCGATTTTGGTCAAAAATGAAAATTTCAAAAGTGCCCCAATTTATGCTTTAAACTTTAGGTACTATCCCAAAATGTATCACTAAGGTGACAGAAGTTGATTTCGGAGCATCATTTTTGAACAGGAGCTTCAACCGTTATGTGGCATATTAGAAATTCCCTAAGCCCCGGACCTGTCGATTTTGGTCAAAAATGAAAATTTCAAAAGTGCCCCAATTTATGCTTTAAACTCTAGGTACTATCCCAAAATGTATCACTAAGGTGACAGAAGTTGATTTCGGAGCATCATTTTTGAACAGGAGCTTCAACCGTTATGTGGCATATGAGAAATTCCCTAAGCCCCGGAACTGTCGATTTTGGTCAAAAATGAAAATTTCAAAAGTGCCCCAATTTCTGCTTTAAACTTTAGGTGCTATCCCAAAATGTATCACTAAGGTGACAGAAGTTGATTTCGGAGCATTATTTTTGAACAGGAGCTTCAACCGTTATGTGGCATATGAGAAATTCCCTAAGCCCCGGACCTGTCGATTTTGGTCAAAAATGAAAATTTCAAAAGTGCCCCAATTTCTGCTTTAAACTTTAGGTACTATCCCAAAATGTATCACTAAGGTGACAGAAGTTGATTTCGGATCATCATTTTTGAACTGGAGCTTCAACCGTTTTGTGGCATATGAGAAATTCCCTAAGCCCCGGAACAGTCGATTTTGGTCAAAAATGAAAATTTCAAAAGTGCCCCAATTTCTGCTTTAAACTTTAGGTACTATCCCAAAATATATCACTAAGGTGACAGAAGTTGATTTCGGAGCATCATTTTTTAACAGGAGCTTCAACCGTTTTGTGGCATATGAGAAATTCCCTAAGCCCCGGACCTGTCGATTTTGGTCAAAAATGAAAATTTCAAAAGTGCCCCAATTTCTGCTTTAAACTTTAGGTACTATCCCAAAATGTATCACTAAGGTGACAGAAGTTGATTTCGGAGCATCATTTTTGAACAGGAGCTTCAACCGTTATGTGGCATATTAGAAATTCCCTAAGACCCGGACCTGTCGATTTTGGTCAAAAATGAAAATTTCAAAAGTGCCCCAATTTATGCTTTAAACTCTAGGTACTATCCCAAAATGTATCACTAAGGTGACAGAAGTTGATTTCGGAGCATCATTTTTGAACAGGAGCTTCAACCGTTATGTGGCATATGAGAAATTCCCTAAGCCCCGGAACTGTCGATTTTGGTCAAAAATGAAAATTTCAAAAGTGCCCCAATTTCTGCTTTAAACTTTAGGTACTATCCCAAAATGTATCACTAAAGTGACAGAAGTTGATTTCGGAGCATCAATTTTGAACAGGAGCTTCAACCGTTATGTGGCATATTAGAAATTCCCTAAGCCCCGGACCTGTCGATTTTGGTCAAAAATGAAAATTTCAAAAGTGCCCCAATTTATGCTTTAAACTCTAGGTGCTATCCCAAAATGTATCACTAAGGTGACAGAAGTTGATTTCGGAGCATTATTTTTGAACAGGAGCTTCAACCGTTATGTGGCATATGAGAAATTCCCTAAGACCCGGACCTGTCGATTTTGGTCAAAAATGAAAATTTCAAAAGTGCCCCAATTTCTGCTTTAAACTTTAGGTACTATCCCAAAATGTATCACTAAGGTGACAGAAGTTGATTTCGGATCATCATTTTTGAACTAGAGCTTCAACCGTTTTGTGGCATATGAGAAATTCCCTAAGCCCCGGACCTGTCGATTTTGGTCAAAAATAAAAATATCAAAAGTGCCCCAATTTCTGCTTTAAACTTTAGGTACTATCCCAAAATGTATCACTAAGGTGACAGAAGTTGATTTCGGAGCATCATTTTTGAACCGGAGCTTCAACCGTTATGTGGCATATGAGAAATTCCCTAAGCCCCGGACCTGTCGATTTTGGTCAAAAATGAAAATTTCAAAAGTGCCCCAATTTCTGCTTTAAACTTTAGGTACTATCCCAAAATATATCACTAAGGTGACAGAAGTTGATTTCGGAGCATCATTTTTTAACAGGAGCTTCAACCGTTTTGTGGCATATGAGAAATTCCCTAAGCCCCGGACCTGTCGATTTTGGTCAAAAATGAAAATTTCAAAAGTGCCCCAATTTCTGCTTTAAACTTTAGGTACTATCCCAAAATGTATCACTAAGGTGACAGAAGTTGATTTCGGAGCATCATTTTTGAACCGGAGCTTCAACCGTTATGTGGCATATGAGAAATTCCCTAAGCCCCGGACCTGTCAATTTTGGTCAAAAATGAAAATTTCAAAAGTGCCCCAATTTCTGCTTTAAACTTTAGGTACTATCCCAAAATGTATCACTAAGGTGACAGAAGTTGATTTCGGAGCATCATTTTTGAACAGGAGCTTCAACCGTTATGTGGCATATTAGAAATTCCCTAAGCCCCGGACCTGTCGATTTTGGTCAAAAATGAAAATTTCAAAAGTGCCCCAATTTATGCTTTAAACTTTAGGTACTATCCCAAAATGTATCACTAAGGTGACAGAAGTTGATTTCGGATCATCATTTTTGAACTGGAGCTTCAACCGTTTTGTGGCATATGAGAAATTCCCTAAGCCCCGGAACTGTCGATTTTGGTCAAAAATGAAAATTTCAAAAGTGCCCCAATTTCTGCTTTAAACTTTAGGTACTATCCCAAAATATATCACTAAGGTGACAGAAGTTGATTTCGGAACATCATTTTTTAACAGGAGCTTCAACCGTTTTGTGGCATATGAGAAATTCCCTAAGCCCCGGACCTGTTGATTTTGGTCAAAAATGAAAATTTCAAAAGTGCCCCAATTTCTGCTTTAAACTTTAGGTACTATCCCAAAATGTATCACTAAGGTGACAGAAGTTGATTTCGGAGCATCATTTTTGAACCGGAGCTTCAATCGTTATGTGGCATATGAGAAATTCCCTAAGCCCCGGAACTGTCGATTTTGGTCAAAAATGAAAATTTCAAAAGTGCCCCAATTTCTGCTTTAAAGTTTAGGTACTGTCCCAAAATGTATCACTAAGGTGACAGAAGTTGATTTCGGAGCATCATTTTTGAACAGGAGCTTCAACCGTTATGTGGCATATTAGATATTCCCTAAGCCCCGGCCGGACCTGTCGATTTTGGTCAAAAATGAAAATTTCAAAAGTGCCCCAATTTATGCTTTAAACTTTAGGTACTATCCCAAAATGTATCACTAAGGTGACAGAAGTTGATTTCGGAGCATCATTTTTGAACAGGAGCTTCAACTGTTATGTGGCATATGAGAAATTCCCTAAGCCCCGGAACTGTCGATTTTGGTCAAAAATGAAAATTTCAAAAGTGCCCCAATTTCTGCTTTAAACTTTAGGTACTATCCCAAAATATATCACTAAGGTGACAGAAGTTGATTTCGGAGCATCATTTTTTAACAGGAGCTTCAACCGTTTTGTGGCATATGAGAAATTCCCTAAGCCCCGGACCTGTCGATTTTGGTCAAAAATGAAAATTTCAAAAGTGCCCCAATTTCTGCTTTAAACTTTAGGTACTATCCCAAAATGTATCACTAAGGTGACAGAAGTTGATTTCGGAGCATCATTTTTGAACTGGAGCTTCAACCGTTATGTGGCATATGAGAAATTCCCTAAGCCCCGGACCTGTCAATTTTGGTCAAAAATGAAAATTTCAAAAGTGCCCCAATTTCTGCTTTAAACTTTAGGTACTATCCCAAAATGTATCACTAAGGTGACAGAAGTTGATTTCGGAGCATCATTTTTGAACAGGAGCTTCAACCGTTATGTGGCATATTAGAAATTCCCTAAGCCCCGGACCTGTCGATTTTGGTCAAAAATGAAAATTTCAAAAGTGCCCCAATTTCTGCTTTAAACTTTAGGTACTATCCCAAAATGTATCACTAAGGTGACAGAAGTTGATTTCGGATCATCATTTTTGAACTGGAGCTTCAACCGTTTTGTGGCATATGAGAAATTCCCTAAGCCCCGGAACTGTCGATTTTGGTCAAAAATGAAAATTTCAAAAGTGCCCCAATTTCTGCTTTAAACTTTAGGTACTATCCCAAAATATATCACTAAGGTGACAGAAGTTGATTTCGGATCATCATTTTTGAACTGGAGCTTCAACCGTTTTGTGGCATATGAGAAATTCCCTAAGCCCCGGAACTGTCGATTTTGGTCAAAAATGAAAATTTCAAAAGTGCCCCAATTTCTGCTTTAAACTTTAGGTACTATCCCAAAATATATCACTAAGGTGACAGAAGTTGATTTCGGAGCATCATTTTTTAACAGGAGCTTCAACCGTTTTGTGGCATATGAGAAATTCCCTAAGCCCCGGACCTGTCGATTTTGGTCAAAAATTAAAATTTCAAAGGTGCCCCAATTTCTGCTTTAAACTTTAGGTACTATCCCAAAATGTATCACTAAGGTGACAGAAGTTGATTTCGGAGCATCATTTTTGAACCGGAGCTTCAACCGTTATGTGGCATATGAGAAATTCCCTAAGCCCCGGACCTGTCAATTTTGGTCAAAAATGAAAATTTCAAAAGTGCCCCAATTTCTGCTTTAAACTTTAGGTACTATCCCAAAATGTATCACTAAGGTGACAGAAGTTGATTTCGGAGCATCATTTTTGAACAGGAGCTTCAACCGTTATGTGGCATATTAGAAATTCCCTAAGCCCCGGACCTGTCGATTTTGGTCAAAAATGAAAATTTCAAAAGTGCCCCAATTTATGCTTTAAACTTTAGGTACTATCCCAAAATGTATCACTAAGGTGACAGAAGTTGATTTCGGATCATCATTTTTGAACTGGAGCTTCAACCGTTTTGTGGCATATGAGAAATTCCCTAAGCCCCGGAACTGTCGATTTTGGTCAAAAATGAAAATTTCAAAAGTGCCCCAATTTCTGCTTTAAACTTTAGGTACTATCCCAAAATATATCACTAAGGTGACAGAAGTTGATTTCGGAGCATCATTTTTTAACAGTAGCTTCAACCGTTTTGTGGCATATGAGAAATTCCCTAAGCCCCGGACCTGTCGATTTTGGTCAAAAATGAAAATTTCAAAAGTGCCCCAATTTCTGCTTTAAACTTTAGGTACTATCCCAAAATGTATCACTAAGGTGACAGAAGTTGATTTCGGAGAATCATTTTTGAACCGGAGCTTCAATCCTTATGTGGCATATGAGAAATTCCCTAAGCCCCGGACCTGTCGATTTTGGTCAAAAATGAAAATTTCAAAAGTGCCCCAATTTCTGCTTTAAACTTTAGGTACTATCCCAAAATGTATCACTAAGGTGACAGAAGTTGATTTCGGAGCATCATTTTTGAACAGGAGCTTCAACCGTTATGTGGCATATTAGAAATTCCCTAAGCCCCGGACCTGTCGATTTTGGTCAAAAATGAAAATTTCAAAAGTGCCCCAATTTATGCTTTAAACTTTAGGTACTATCCCAAAATGTATCACTAAGGTGACAGAAGTTGATTTCGGAGCATCATTTTTGAACAGGAGCTTCAACCGTTATGTGGCATATTAGAAATTCCCTAAGCCCCGGACCTGTCGATTTTGGTCAAAAATGAAAATTTCAAAAGTGCCCCAATTTATGCTTTAAACTCTAGGTACTATCCCAAAATGTATCACTAAGGTGACAGAAGTTGATTTCGGAGCATCATTTTTGAACAGGAGCTTCAACCGTTATGTGGCATATGAGAAATTCCCTAAGCCCCGGAACTGTCGATTTTGGTCAAAAATGAAAATTTCAAAAGTGCCCCATTTTCTGCTTTAAACTTTAGGTGCTATCCCAAAATGTATCACTAAGGTGACAGAAGTTGATTTCGGAGCATTATTTTTGAACAGGAGCTTCAACCGTTTTGTGGCATATTAGAAATTCCCTAAGCCCCGGACCTGTCGATTTTGGTCAAAAATGAAAATTTCAAAAGTGCCCCAATTTATGCTTTAAACTTTAGGTACTATCCCAAAATGTATCACTAAGGTGACAGAAGTTGATTTCGGAGCATCATTTTTGAACAGGAGCTTCAACCGTTATGTGGCATATTAGAAATTCCCTAAGCCCCGGACCTGTCGATTTTGGTCAAAAATGAAAATTTCAAAAGTGCCCCAATTTCTGCTTTAAACTTTAGGTACTATCCCAAAATGTATCACTAAGGTGACAGAAGTTGATTTCGGATCATCATTTTTGAACTGGAGCTTCAACCGTTTTGTGGCATATGAGAAATTCCCTAAGCCCCGGAACTGTCGATTTTGGTCAAAAATGAAAATTTCAAAAGTGCCCCAATTTCTGCTTTAAACTTTAGGTACTATCCCAAAATATATCACTAAGGTGACAGAAGTTGATTTCGGAGCATCATTTTTTAACAGGAGCTTCAACCGTTTTGTGGCATATGAGAAATTCCCTAAGCCCCGGACCTGTCGATTTTGGTCAAAAATGAAAATTTCAAAAGTGCCCCAATTTCTGCTTTAAACTTTAGGTACTATCCCAAAATGTATCACTAAGGTGACAGAAGTTGATTTCGGAGCATCATTTTTGAACCGGAGCTTCAATCGTTATGTGGCATATGAGAAATTCCCTAAGCCCCGGACCTGTCAATTTTGGTCAAAAATGAAAATTTCAAAAGTGCCCCAATTTCTGCTTTAAACTTTAGGTACTATCCCAAAATGTATCACTAAGGTGACAGAAGTTGATTTCGGAGCATCATTTTTGAACAGGAGCTTCAACCGTTATGTGGCATATTAGAAATTCCCTAAGCCCCGGACCTGTCGATTTTGGTCAAAAATGAAAATTTTAAAAGTGCCCCAATTTATGCTTTAAACTCTAGGTACTATCCCAAAATGTATCACTAAGGTGACAGAAGTTGATTTCTGAGCATCATTTTTGAACAGGAGCTTCAACCGTTATGTGGCATATGAGAAATTCCCTAAGCCCCGGACCTGTCGATTTTGGTCAAAAATGAAAATTTCAAAAGTGCCCCAATTTCTGCTTTAAACTTTAGGTACTATCCCAAAATATATCACTAAGGTGACAGAAGTTGATTTCGGAGCATCATTTTTTAACAGGAGCTTCAACCGTTTTGTGGCATATGAGAAATTCCCTAAGCCCCGGACCTGTCGATTTTGGTCAAAAATGAAAATTTCAAAAGTGCCCCAATTTCTGCTTTAAACTTTAGGTACTATCCCAAAATGTATCACTAAGGTGACAGAAGTTGATTTCGGAGCATCATTTTTGAACAGGAGCTTCAACCGTTATGTGGCATATTAGAAATTCCCTAAGCCCCGGACCTGTCGATTTTGGTCAAAAATGAAAATTTCAAAAGTGCCCCAATTTCTGCTTTAAACTTTAGGTACTATCCCAAAATGTATCACTAAGGTGACAGAAGTTGATTTCGGATCATCATTTTTGAACTGGAGCTTCAACCGTTTTGAGGCATATGAGAAATTCCCTAAGCCCCGGAACTGTCGATTTTGGTCAAAAATGAAAATTTCAAAAGTGCCCCAATTTCTGCTTTAAACTTTAGGTACTATCCCAAAATATATCACTAAGGTGACAGAAGTTGATTTCGGAGCATCATTTTTTAACAGGAGCTTCAACCGTTTTGTGGCATATGAGAAATTCCCTAAGCCCCGGACCTGTCGATTTTGGTCAAAAATGAAAATTTCAAAAGTGCCCCAATTTCTGCTTTAAACTTTATGTACTATCCCAAAATGTATCACTAAGGTGACAAAAGTTGATTTCGGAGCATTATTTTTGAACAGGAGCTTCAACCGTTATGTGGCATATGAGAAATTCCCTAAGCCCCGGACCTGTCGATTTTGGTCAAAAATGAAAATTTCAAAAGTGCCCCAATTTCTGCTTTAAACTTTAGGTGCTATCCCAAAATGTATCACTAAGGTGACAGAAGTTGATTTCGGAGCATTATTTTTGAACAGGAGCTTCAACCGTTATGTGGCATATGAGAAATTCCCTAAGCCCCGGACCTGTCGATTTTGGTCAAAAATGAAAATTTCAAAAGTGCCCCAATTTCTGCTTTAAACTTTAGGTACTATCCCAAAATGTATCACTAAGGTGACAGAAGTTGATTTCGGATCATCATTTTTGAACTGGAGCTTCAACCGTTTTGTGGCATATGAGAAATTCCCTAAGCCCAGGAACTGTCGATTTTGGTCAAAAATGAAAATTTCAAAAGTGCCCCAATTTCTGCTTTAAACTTTAGGTACTATCCCAAAATGTATCACTAAGGTGACAGAAGTTGATTTCGGAGCATCATTTTTGAACAGGAGCTTCAACCGTTATGTGGCATATGAGAAATTCCCTAAGCCCCGGACCTGTCGATTTTGGTCAAAAATGAAAATTTCAAAAGTGCCCCAATTTATGCTTTAAACTCTAGGTGCTATCCCAAAATGTATCACTAAGGTGACAGAAGTTGATTTCGGAGCATTATTTTTGAACAGGAGCTTCAACCGTTATGTGGCATATGAGAAATTCCCTAAGACCCGGACCTGTCGATTTTGGTCAAAAATGAAAATTTCAAAAGTGCCCCAATTTCTGCTTTAAACTTTAGGTACTATCCCAAAATGTATCACTAAGGTGACAGAAGTTGATTTCGGATCATCATTTTTGAACTAGAGCTTCAACCGTTTTGTGGCATATGAGAAATTCCCTAAGCCCCGGACCTGTCGATTTTGGTCAAAAATAAAAATTTCAAAAGTGCCCCAATTTCTGCTTTAAACTTTAGGTACTATCCCAAAATGTATCACTAAGGTGACAGAAGTTGATTTCGGAGCATCATTTTTGAACCGGAGCTTCAACCGTTATGTGGCATATGAGAAATTCCCTAAGCCCCGGACCTGTCGATTTTGGTCAAAAATGAAAATTTCAAAAGTGCCCCAATTTCTGCTTTAAACTTTAGGTACTATCCCAAAATGTATCACTAAGGTGACAGAAGTTGATTTCGGAGCATCATTTTTGAACAGGAGCTTCAACCGTTATGTGGCATATTAGAAATTCCCTAAGCCCCGGACCTGTCGATTTTGGTCAAAAATGAAAATTTCAAAAGTGCCCCAATTTATGCTTTAAACTTTAGGTACTATCCCAAAATGTATCACTAAGGTGACAGAAGTTGATTTCGGAGCATCATTTTTGAACAGGAGCTTCAACCGTTATGTGGCATATTAGAAATTCCCTAAGCCCCGAACCTGTCGATTTTGGTCAAAAATGAAAATTTCAAAAGTGCCCCAATTTATGCTTTAAACTCTAGGTACTATCCCAAAATGTATCACTAAGGTGACAGAAGTTGATTTCGGAGCATCATTTTTGAACAGGAGCTTCAACCGTTATGTGGCATATGAGAAATTCCCTAAGCCCCGGAACTGTCGATTTTGGTCAAAAATGAAAATTTCAAAAGTGCCCCAATTTCTGCTTTAAACTTTAGGTGCTATCCCAAAATGTATCACTAAGGTGACAGAAGTTGATTTCGGAGCATCATTTTTGAACAGGAGCTTCAACCGTTATGTGGCATATGAGAAATTCCCTAAGCCCCGGAACTGTCGATTTTGGTCAAAAATGAAAATTTCAAAAGTGCCCCAATTTCTGCTTTAAACTTTAGGTGCTATCCCAAAATGTATCACTAAGGTGACAGAAGTTGATTTCAGAGCATTATTTTTGAACAGGAGCTTCAACCGTTATGTGGCATATGAGAAATTCCCTAAGCCCCGGACCTGTCGATTTTGGTCAAAAATGAAAATTTCAAAAGTGCCCCAATTTCTGCTTTAAACTTTAGGTACTATCCAAAAATGTATCACTAAGGTGACAGAAGTTGATTTCGGAGCATCATTTTTGAACAGGAGCTTCAACCGTTATGTGGCATATGAGAAATTCCCTAAGCCCCGGACCTGTCGATTTTGGTCAAAAATGAAAATTTCAAAAGTGCCCCAATTTCTGCTTTAAACTTTAGGTACTATCCCAAAATATATCACTAAGGTGACAGAAGTTGATTTCGGAGCATCATTTTTTAACAGGAGCTTCAACCGTTTTGTGGCATATGAGAAATTCCCTAAGCCCCGGACCTGTCGATTTTGGTCAAAAATGAAAATTTCAAAAGTGCCCCAATTTCTGCTTTAAACTTTAGGTACTATCCCAAAATGTATCACTAAGGTGACAGAAGTTGATTTCGGAGCATCATTTTTGAACAGGAGCTTCAACCGTTATGTGGCATATGAGAAATTCCCTAAGCCCCGGACCTGTCGATTTTGGTCAAAAATGAAAATTTCAAAAGTGCCCCAATTTCTGCTTTAAACTTTAGGTACTATCCCAAAATGTATCACTAAGGTGACAGAAGTTGATTTCGGATCATCATTTTTGAACTGGAGCTTCAACCGTTTTGTGGCATATGAGAAATTCCCTAAGCCCCGGAACTGTCGATTTTGGTCAAAAATGAAAATTTCAAAAGTGCCCCAATTTCTGCTTTAAACTTTAGGTGCTATCCCAAAATGTATCACTAAGGTGACAGAAGTTGATTTCGGAGCATTATTTTTGAACAGGAGCTTCAACCGTTATGTGGCATATGAGAAATTCCCTAAGCCCCGGACCTGTCGATTTTGGTCAAAAATGAAAATTTCAAAAGTGCCCCAATTTCTGCTTTAAACTTTAGGTACTATCCCAAAATGTATCACTAAGGTGACAGAAGTTGATTTCGGATCATCATTTTTGAACTGGAGCTTCAACCGTTTTGTGGCATATGAGAAATTCCCTAAGCCCCGGAACTGTCGATTTTGGTCAAAAATGAAAATTTCAAAAGTGCCCCAATTTCTGCTTTAAACTTTAGGTACTATCCCAAAATATATCACTAAGGTGACAGAAGTTGATTTCGGAGCATCATTTTTTAACAGGAGCTTCAACCGTTTTGTGGCATATGAGAAATTCCCTAAGCCCCGGACCTGTCGATTTTGGTCAAAAATGAAAATTTCAAAAGTGCCCCAATTTCTGCTTTAAACTTTAGGTACTATCCCAAAATGTATCACTAAGGTGACAGAAGTTGATTTCGGAGCATCATTTTTGAACCGGAGCTTCAACCGTTATGTGGCATATGAGAAATTCCCTAAGCCCCGGACCTGTCAATTTTGGTCAAAAATGAAAATTTCAAAAGTGCCCCAATTTCTGCTTTAAACTTTAGGTACTATCCCAAAATGTATCACTAAGGTGACAGAAGTTGATTTCGGAGCATCATTTTTGAACAGGAGCTTCAACCGTTATGTGGCATATTAGAAATTCCCTAAGCCCCGTACCTGTCGATTTTGGTCAAAAATGAAAATTTCAAAAGTGCCCCAATTTATGCTTTAAACTTTAGGTACTATCCCAAAATGTATCACTAAGGTGACAGAAGTTGATTTCGGAGCATCATTTTTGAACAGGAGCTTCAACCGTTATGTGGCATATTAGAAATTCCCTAAGCCCCGGACCTGTCGATTTTGGTCAAAAATGAAAATTTCAAAAGTGCCCCAATTTATGCTTTAAACTCTAGGTACTATCCCAAAATGTATCACTAAGGTGACAGAAGTTGATTTCGGAGCATCATTTTTGAACAGGAGCTTCAACCGTTATGTGGCATATGAGAAATTCCCTAAGCCCCGGAACTGTCGATTTTGGTCAAAAATGAAAATTTCAAAAGTGCCCCAATTTCTGCTTTAAACTTTAGGTGCTATCCCAAAATGTATCACTAAGGTGACAGAAGTTGATTTCGGAGCATTATTTTTGAACAGGAGCTTCAACCGTTATGTGGCATATGAGAAATTCCCTAAGCCCCGGACCTGTCGATTTTGGTCAAAAATGAAAATTTCAAAAGTGCCCCAATTTCTGCTTTAAACTTTAGGTACTATCCCAAAATGTATCACTAAGGTGACAGAAGTTGATTTCGGATCATCATTTTTGAACTGGAGCTTCAACCGTTTTGTGGCATATGAGAAATTCCCTAAGCCCCGGAACAGTCGATTTTGGTCAAAAATGAAAATTTCAAAAGTGCCCCAATTTCTGCTTTAAACTTTAGGTACTATCCCAAAATATATCACTAAGGTGACAGAAGTTGATTTCGGAGCATCATTTTTTAACAGGAGCTTCAACCGTTTTGTGGCATATGAGAAATTCCCTAAGCCCCGGACCTGTCGATTTTGGTCAAAAATGAAAATTTCAAAAGTGCCCCAATTTCTGCTTTAAACTTTAGGTACTATCCCAAAATGTATCACTAAGGTGACAGAAGTTGATTTCGGAGCATCATTTTTGAACAGGAGCTTCAACCGTTATGTGGCATATTAGAAATTCCCTAAGACCCGGACCTGTCGATTTTGGTCAAAAATGAAAATTTCAAAAGTGCCCCAATTTATGCTTTAAACTCTAGGTACTATCCCAAAATGTATCACTAAGGTGACAGAAGTTGATTTCGGAGCATCATTTTTGAACAGGAGCTTCAACCGTTATGTGGCATATGAGAAATTCCCTAAGCCCCGGAACTGTCGATTTTGGTCAAAAATGAAAATTTCAAAAGTGCCCCAATTTCTGCTTTAAACTTTAGGTACTATCCCAAAATGTATCACTAAAGTGACAGAAGTTGATTTCGGAGCATCAATTTTGAACAGGAGCTTCAACCGTTATGTGGCATATTAGAAATTCCCTAAGCCCCGGACCTGTCGATTTTGGTCAAAAATGAAAATTTCAAAAGTGCCCCAATTTATGCTTTAAACTCTAGGTGCTATCCCAAAATGTATCACTAAGGTGACAGAAGTTGATTTCGGAGCATTATTTTTGAACAGGAGCTTCAACCGTTATGTGGCATATGAGAAATTCCCTAAGACCCGGACCTGTCGATTTTGGTCAAAAATGAAAATTTCAAAAGTGCCCCAATTTCTGCTTTAAACTTTAGGTACTATCCCAAAATGTATCACTAAGGTGACAGAAGTTGATTTCGGATCATCATTTTTGAACTAGAGCTTCAACCGTTTTGTGGCATATGAGAAATTCCCTAAGCCCCGGACCTGTCGATTTTGGTCAAAAATAAAAATATCAAAAGTGCCCCAATTTCTGCTTTAAACTTTAGGTACTATCCCAAAATGTATCACTAAGGTGACAGAAGTTGATTTCGGAGCATCATTTTTGAACCGGAGCTTCAACCGTTATGTGGCATATGAGAAATTCCCTAAGCCCCGGACCTGTCGATTTTGGTCAAAAATGAAAATTTCAAAAGTGCCCCAATTTCTGCTTTAAACTTTAGGTACTATCCCAAAATGTATCACTAAGGTGACAGAAGTTGATTTCGGAGCATCATTTTTGAACAGGAGCTTCAACCGTTATGTGGCATATTAGAAATTCCCTAAGCCCCGGACCTGTCGATTTTGGTCAAAAATGAAAATTTCAAAAGTGCCCCAATTTATGCTTTAAACTTTAGGTACTATCCCAAAATGTATCACTAAGGTGACAGAAGTTGATTTCGGAGCATCATTTTTGAACAGGAGCTTCAACCGTTATGTGGCATATTAGAAATTCCCTAAGCCCCGAACCTGTCGATTTTGGTCAAAAATGAAAATTTCAAAAGTGCCCCAATTTATGCTTTAAACTCTAGGTACTATCCCAAAATGTATCACTAAGGTGACAGAAGTTGATTTCGGAGCATCATTTTTGAACAGGAGCTTCAACCGTTATGTGGCATATGAGAAATTCCCTAAGCCCCGGAACTGTCGATTTTGGTCAAAAATGAAAATTTCAAAAGTGCCCCAATTTCTGCTTTAAACTTTAGGTGCTATCCCAAAATGTATCACTAAGGTGACAGAAGTTGATTTCGGAGCATTATTTTTGAACAGGAGCTTCAACCGTTATGTGGCATATGAGAAATTCCCTAAGCCCCGGACCTGTCGATTTTGGTCAAAAATGAAAATTTCAAAAGTGCCCCAATTTCTGCTTTAAACTTTAGGTACTATCCAAAAATGTATCACTAAGGTGACAGAAGTTGATTTCGGAGCATCATTTTTGAACAGGAGCTTCAACCGTTATGTGGCATATGAGAAATTCCCTAAGCCCCGGACCTGTCGATTTTGGTCAAAAATGAAAATTTCAAAAGTGCCCCAATTTCTGCTTTAAACTTTAGGTACTATCCCAAAATATATCACTAAGGTGACAGAAGTTGATTTCGGAGCATCATTTTTTAACAGGAGCTTCAACCGTTTTGTGGCATATGAGAAATTCCCTAAGCCCCGGACCTGTCGATTTTGGTCAAAAATGAAAATTTCAAAAGTGCCCCAATTTCTGCTTTAAACTTTAGGTACTATCCCAAAATGTATCACTAAGGTGACAGAAGTTGATTTCGGATCATCATTTTTGAACTGGAGCTTCAACCGTTTTGTGGCATATGAGAAATTCCCTAAGCCCCGGAACTGTCGATTTTGGTCAAAAATGAAAATTTCAAAAGTGCCCCAATTTCTGCTTTAAACTTTAGGTGCTATCCCAAAATGTATCACTAAGGTGACAGAAGTTGATTTCGGAGCATTATTTTTGAACAGGAGCTTCAACCGTTATGTGGCATATGAGAAATTCCCTAAGCCCCGGACCTGTCGATTTTGGTCAAAAATGAAAATTTCAAAAGTGCCCCAATTTCTGCTTTAAACTTTAGGTACTATCCCAAAATGTATCACTAAGGTGACAGAAGTTGATTTCGGATCATCATTTTTGAACTGGAGCTTCAACCGTTTTGTGGCATATGAGAAATTCCCTAAGCCCCGGAACTGTCGATTTTGGTCAAAAATGAAAATTTCAAAAGTGCCCCAATTTCTGCTTTAAACTTTAGGTACTATCCCAAAATATATCACTAAGGTGACAGAAGTTGATTTCGGAGCATCATTTTTTAACAGGAGCTTCAACCGTTTTGTGGCATATGAGAAATTCCCTAAGCCCCGGACCTGTCGATTTTGGTCAAAAATGAAAATTTCAAAAGTGCCCCAATTTCTGCTTTAAACTTTAGGTACTATCCCAAAATGTATCACTAAGGTGACAGAAGTTGATTTCGGAGCATCATTTTTGAACCGGAGCTTCAACCGTTATGTGGCATATGAGAAATTCCCTAAGCCCCGGACCTGTCAATTTTGGTCAAAAATGAAAATTTCAAAAGTGCCCCAATTTCTGCTTTAAACTTTAGGTACTATCCCAAAATGTATCACTAAGGTGACAGAAGTTGATTTCGGAGCATCATTTTTGAACAGGAGCTTCAACCGTTATGTGGCATATTAGAAATTCCCTAAGCCCCGTACCTGTCGATTTTGGTCAAAAATGAAAATTTCAAAAGTGCCCCAATTTATGCTTTAAACTTTAGGTACTATCCCAAAATGTATCACTAAGGTGACAGAAGTTGATTTCGGAGCATCATTTTTGAACAGGAGCTTCAACCGTTATGTGGCATATTAGAAATTCCCTAAGCCCCGGACCTGTCGATTTTGGTCAAAAATGAAAATTTCAAAAGTGCCCCAATTTATGCTTTAAACTCTAGGTACTATCCCAAAATGTATCACTAAGGTGACAGAAGTTGATTTCGGAGCATCATTTTTGAACAGGAGCTTCAACCGTTATGTGGCATATGAGAAATTCCCTAAGCCCCGGAACTGTCGATTTTGGTCAAAAATGAAAATTTCAAAAGTGCCCCAATTTCTGCTTTAAACTTTAGGTGCTATCCCAAAATGTATCACTAAGGTGACAGAAGTTGATTTCGGAGCATTATTTTTGAACAGGAGCTTCAACCGTTATGTGGCATATGAGAAATTCCCTAAGCCCTGGACCTGTCGATTTTGGTCAAAAATGAAAATTTCAAAAGTGCCCCAATTTCTGCTTTAAACTTTAGGTACTATCCCAAAATGTATCACTAAAGTGACAGAAGTTGATTTCGGAGCATCAATTTTGAACAGGAGCTTCAACCGTTATGTGGCATATTAGAAATTCCCTAAGCCCCGGACCTGTCGATTTTGGTCAAAAATGAAAATTTCAAAAGTGCCCCAATTTATGCTTTAAACTCTAGGTGCTATCCCAAAATGTATCACTAAGGTGACAGAAGTTGATTTCGGAGCATTATTTTTGAACAGGAGCTTCAACCGTTATGTGGCATATGAGAAATTCCCTAAGACCCGGACCTGTCGATTTTGGTCAAAAATGAAAATTTCAAAAGTGCCCCAATTTCTGCTTTAAACTTTAGGTACTATCCCAAAATGTATCACTAAGGTGACAGAAGTTGATTTTGGATCATCATTTTTGAACTAGAGCTTCAACCGTTTTGTGGCATATGAGAAATTCCCTAAGCCCCGGACCTGTCGATTTTGGTCAAAAATAAAAATATCAAAAGTGCCCCAATTTCTGCTTTAAACTTTAGGTACTATCCCAAAATGTATCACTAAGGTGACAGAAGTTGATTTCGGAGCATCATTTTTGAACCGGAGCTTCAACCGTTATGTGGCATATGAGAAATTCCCTAAGCCCCGGACCTGTCGATTTTGGTCAAAAATGAAAATTTCAAAAGTGCCCCAATTTCTGCTTTAAACTTTAGGTACTATCCCAAAATGTATCACTAAGGTGACAGAAGTTGATTTCGGAGCATCATTTTTGAACAGGAGCTTCAACCGTTATGTGGCATATTAGAAATTCCCTAAGCCCCGGACCTGTCGATTTTGGTCAAAAATGAAAATTTCAAAAGTGCCCCAATTTATGCTTTAAACTTTAGGTACTATCCCAAAATGTATCACTAAGGTGACAGAAGTTGATTTCGGAGCATCATTTTTGAACAGGAGCTTCAACCGTTATGTGGCATATTAGAAATTCCCTAAGCCCCGAACCTGTCGATTTTGGTCAAAAATGAAAATTTTAAAAGTGCCCCAATTTATGCTTTAAACTCTAGGTACTATCCGAAAAATGTATCACTAAGGTGACAGAAGTTGATTTCGGAGCATCATTTTTGAACAGGAGCTTCAACCGTTATGTGGCATATGAGAAATTCCCTAAGCCCCGGAACTGTCGATTTTGGTCAAAAATGAAAATTTCAAAAGTGCCCCAATTTCTGCTTTAAACTTTAGGTGCTATCCCAAAATGTATCACTAAGGTGACAGAAGTTGATTTCGGAGCATTATTTTTGAACAGGAGCTTCAACCGTTATGTGGCATATGAGAAATTCCCTAAGCCCCGGACCTGTCGATTTTGGTCAAAAATGAAAATTTCAAAAGTGCCCCAATTTCTGCTTTAAACTTTAGGTACTATCCCAAAATGTATCACTAAGGTGACAGAAGTTGATTTCGGATCATCATTTTTGAACTAGAGCTTCAACCGTTTTGTGGCATATGAGAAATTCCCTAAGCCCCGGACCTGTCGATTTTGGTCAAAAATGAAAATTTCAAAAGTGCCCCAATTTCTGCTTTAAACTTTAGGTACTATCCAAAAATGTATCACTAAGGTGACAGAAGTTGATTTCGGAGCATCATTTTTGAACAGGAGCTTCAACCGTTATGTGGCATATGAGAAATTCCCTAAGCCCCGGACCTGTCGATTTTGGTCAAAAATGAAAATTTCAAAAGTGCCCCAATTTCTGCTTTAAACTTTAGGTACTATCCCAAAATATATCACTAAGGTGACAGAAGTTGATTTCGGAGCATCATTTTTGAACAGGAGCTTCAACCGTTATGTGGCATATTAGAAATTCCCTAAGCCCCGTACCTGTCGATTTTGGTCAAAAATGAAAATTTCAAAAGTGCCCCAATTTATGCTTTAAACTTTAGGTACTATCCCAAAATGTATCACTAAGGTGACAGAAGTTGATTTCGGAGCATCATTTTTGAACAGGAGCTTCAACCGTTATGTGGCATATTAGAAATTCCCTAAGCCCCGGAACTGTCGATTTTGGTCAAAAATGAAAATTTCAAAAGTGCCCCAATTTCTGCTTTAAACTCTAGGTACTATCCCAAAATGTATCACTAAGGTGACAGAAGTTGATTTCGGAGCATCATTTTTGAACAGGAGCTTCAACCGTTATGTGGCATATGAGAAATTTCCTAAGCCCCGGAACTGTCGATTTTGGTCAAAAATGAAAATTTCAAAAGTGCCCCAATTTCTGCTTTAAACTTTAGGTGCTATCCCAAAATGTATCACTAAGGTGACAGAAGTTGATTTCGGAGCATTATTTTTGAACAGGAGCTTCAACCGTTATGTGGCATATGAGAAATTCCCTAAGCCCCGGACCTGTCGATTTTGGTCAAAAATGAAAATTTCAAAAGTGCCCCAATTTCTGCTTTAAACTTTAGGTACTATCCCAAAATGTATCACTAAGGTGACAGAAGTTGATTTCGGATCATCATTTTTGAACTGGAGCTTCAACCGTTTTGGGGCATATGAGAAATTCCCTAAGCCCCGGAACAGTCGATTTTGGTCAAAAATGAAAATTTCAAAAGTGCCCCAATTTCTGCTTTAAACTTTAGGTACTATCCCAAAATATATCACTAAGGTGACAGAAGTTGATTTCGGAGCATCATTTTTGAACAGGAGCTTCAACCGTTATGTGGCATATTAGAAATTCCCTAAGCCCCGAACCTGTCGATTTTGGTCAAAAATGAAAATTTTAAAAGTGCCCCAATTTATGCTTTAAACTCTAGGTAATATCCCAAAATGTATCACTAAGGTGACAGAAGTTGATTTCGGAGCATCATTTTTGAACAGGAGCTTCAACCGTTATGTGGCATATGAGAAATTCCCTAAGCCCCGGAACTGTCGATTTTGGTCAAAAATGAAAATTTCAAAAGTGCCCCAATTTCTGCTTTAAACTTTAGGTGCTATCCCAAAATGTATCACTAAGGTGACAGAAGTTGATTTCGGAGCATTATTTTTGAACAGGAGCTTCAACCGTTATGTGGCATATGAGAAATTCCCTAAGCCCCGGACCTGTCGATTTTGGTCAAAAATGAAAATTTCAAAAGTGCCCCAATTTCTGCTTTAAACTTTAGGTACTATCCCAAAATATATCACTAAGGTGACAGAAGTTGATTTCGGATCATCATTTTTGAACTAGAGCTTCAACCGTTTTGTGGCATATGAGAAATTCCCTAAGCCCCGGACCTGTCGATTTTGGTCAAAAATAAAAATATCAAAAGTGCCCCAATTTCTGCTTTAAACTTTAGGTACTATCCCAAAATGTATCACTAAGGTGACAGAAGTTGATTTCGGAGCATCATTTTTGAACCGGAGCTTCAACCGTTATGTGGCATATGAGAAATTCCCTAAGCCCCGGACCTGTCGATTTTGGTCAAAAATGAAAATTTCAAAAGTGCCCCAATTTCTGCTTTAAACTTTAGGTACTATCCCAAAATGTATCACTAAGGTGACAGAAGTTGATTTCGGAGCATCATTTTTGAACAGGAGCTTCAACCGTTATGTGGCATATTAGAAATTCCCTAAGCCCCGGACCTGTCGATTTTGGTCAAAAATGAAAATTTCAAAAGTGCCCCAATTTATGCTTTAAACTTTAGGTACTATCCCAAAATGTATCACTAAGGTGACAGAAGTTGATTTCGGAGCATCATTTTTGAACAGGAGCTTCAACCGTTATGTGGCATATTAGAAATTCCCTAAGCCCCGAACCTGTCGATTTTGGTCAAAAATGAAAATTTTAAAAGTGCCCCAATTTATGCTTTAAACTCTAGGTAATATCCCAAAATGTATCACTAAGGTGACAGAAGTTGATTTCGGAGCATCATTTTTGAACAGGAGCTTCAACCGTTATGTGGCATATGAGAAATTCCCTAAGCCCCGGAACTGTCGATTTTGGTCAAAAATGAAAATTTCAAAAGTGCCCCAATTTCTGCTTTAAACTTTAGGTGCTATCCCAAAATGTATCACTAAGGTGACAGAAGTTGATTTCGGAGCATTATTTTTGAACAGGAGCTTCAACCGTTATGTGGCATATGAGAAATTCCCTAAGCCCAGGACCTGTCGATTTTGGTCAAAAATGAAAATTTCAAAAGTGCCCCAATTTCTGCTTTAAACTTTAGGTACTATCCCAAAATGTATCACTAAGGTGACAGAAGTTGATTTCGGATCATCATTTTTGAACTAGAGCTTCAACCGTTTTGTGGCATATGAGAAATTCCCTAAGCCCCGGACCTGTCGATTTTGGTCAAAAATAAAAATTTCAAAAGTGCCCCAATTTCTGCTTTAAACTTTAGGTACTATCCCAAAATGTATCACTAAGGTGACAGAAGTTGATTTCGGAGCATCATTTTTGAACAGGAGCTTCAACCGTTATGTGGCATGTTAGAAATTCCCTAAGCCCCGGACCTGTCGATTTTGGTCAAAAATGAAAATTTCAAAAGTGCCCCAATTTCTGCTTTAAACTTTAGGTACTATCCAAAAATGTATCACTAAGGTGACAGAAGTTGATTTCGGAGCATCATTTTTGAACAGGAGCTTCAACCGTTATGTGGCATATGAGAAATTCCCTAAGCCCCGGACCTGTCGATTTTGGTCAAAAATGAAAATTTCAAAAGTGCCCCAATTTCTGCTTTAAACTTTAGGTACTATCCCAAAATATATCACTAAGGTGACAGAAGTTGATTTCGGAGCATCATTTTTTAACAGGAGCTTCAACCGTTTTGCGGCATATGAGAAATTTCCTAAGCCCCGGACCTGTCGATTTTGGTCAAAAATGAAAATTTCAAAAGTGCCCCAATTTCTGCTTTAAACTTTAGGTACTATCCCAAAATGTATCACTAAGGTGACAGAAGTTGATTTCGGAGCATCATTTTTGAACAGGAGCTTCAACCGTTATGTGGCATATTAGAAATTCCCTAAGCCCCGGACCTGTCGATTTTGGTCAAAAATGAAAATTTCAAAAGTGCCCCAATTTATGCTTTAAACTCTAGGTACTATCCCAAAATGTATCACTAAGGTGACAGAAGTTGATTTCGGAGCATCATTTTTGAACAGGAGCTTCAACCGTTATGTGGCATATGAGAAATTCCCTAAGCCCCGGACCTGTCGATTTTGGTCAAAAATGAAAATTTCAAAAGTGCCCCAATTTCTGCTTTAAACTTTAGGTGCTATCCCAAAATGTATCACTAAGGTGACAGAAGTTGATTTCGGAGCATTATTTTTGAACAGGAGCTTCAACCGTTATGTGGCATATGAGAAATTCCCTAAGCCCCGGACCTGTCGATTTTGGTCAAAAATGAAAATTTCAAAAGTGCCCCAATTTCTGCTTTAAACTTTAGGTACTATCCCAAAATGTATCACTAAGGTGACAGAAGTTGATTTCGGATCATCATTTTTGAACTAGAGCTTCAACCGTTTTGTGGCATATGAGAAATTCCCTAAGCCCCGGACCTGTCGATTTTGGTCAAAAATAAAAATTTCAAAAGTGCCCCAATTTCTGCTTTAAACTTTAGGTACTATCCCAAAATGTATCACTAAGGTGACAGAAGTTGATTTCGGAGCATCATTTTTGAACAGGAGCTTCAACCGTTATGTGGCATGTTAGAAATTCCCTAAGCCCCGGACCTGTCGATTTTGGTCAAAAATGAAAATTTCAAAAGTGCCCCAATTTCTGCTTTAAACTTTAGGTACTATCCAAAAATGTATCACTAAGGTGACAGAAGTTGATTTCGGAGCATCATTTTTGAACAGGAGCTTCAACCGTTATGTGGCATATGAGAAATTCCCTAAGCCCCGGACCTGTCGATTTTGGTCAAAAATGAAAATTTCAAAAGTGCCCCAATTTCTGCTTTAAACTTTAGGTACTATCCCAAAATATATCACTAAGGTGACAGAAGTTGATTTCGGAGCATCATTTTTTAACAGGAGCTTCAACCGTTTTGCGGCATATGAGAAATTTCCTAAGCCCCGGACCTGTCGATTTTGGTCAAAAATGAAAATTTCAAAAGTGCCCCAATTTCTGCTTTAAACTTTAGGTACTATCCCAAAATGTATCACTAAGGTGACAGAAGTTGATTTCGGAGCATCATTTTTGAACAGGAGCTTCAACCGTTATGTGGCATATTAGAAATTCCCTAAGCCCCGGACCTGTCGATTTTGGTCAAAAATGAAAATTTCAAAAGTGCCCCAATTTATGCTTTAAACTCTAGGTACTATCCCAAAATGTATCACTAAGGTGACAGAAGTTGATTTCGGAGCATCATTTTTGAACAGGAGCTTCAACCGTTATGTGGCATATGAGAAATTCCCTAAGCCCCGGACCTGTCGATTTTGGTCAAAAATGAAAATTTCAAAAGTGCCCCAATTTCTGCTTTAAACTTTAGGTGCTATCCCAAAATGTATCACTAAGGTGACAGAAGTTGATTTCGGAGCATTATTTTTGAACAGGAGCTTCAACCGTTATGTGGCATATGAGAAATTCCCTAAGCCCCGGACCTGTCGATTTTGGTCAAAAATGAAAATTTCAAAAGTGCCCCAATTTCTGCTTTAAACTTTAGGTACTATCCCAAAATGTATCACTAAGGTGACAGAAGTTGATTTCGGATCATCATTTTTGAACTGGAGCTTCAACCGTTTTGTGGCATATGAGAAATTCCCTAAGCCCCGGAACTGTCGATTTTGGTCAAAAATGAAAATTTCAAAAGTGCCCCAATTTCTGCTTTAAACTTTAGGTACTATCCCAAAATATATCACTAAGGTGACAGAAGTTGATTTCGGAGCATCATTTTTTTAACAGGAGCTTCAACCGTTTTGTGGCATATTAGAAATTCCCTAAGCCCCGGACCTGTCGATTTTGGTCAAAAATGAAAATTTCAAAAGTGCCCCAATTTCTGCTTTAAACTTTAGGTACTATCCCAAAATGTATCACTAAGGTGACAGAAGTTGATTTCGGAGCATCATTTTTGAACAGGAGCTTCAACCGTTATGTGGCATGTTTGAAATTCCCTAAGCCCCGGACCTGTCGATTTTGGTCAAAAATGAAAATTTCAAAAGTGCCCCAATTTCTGCTTTAAACTTTAGGTACTATCCAAAAATGTATCACTAAGGTGACAGAAGTTGATTTCGGAGCATCATTTTTGAACAGGAGCTTCAACCGTTATGTGGCATATTAGAAATTCCCTAAGCCCCGGACCTGTCGATTTTGGTCAAAAATGAAAATTTCAAAAGTGCCCCAATTTATGCTTTAAACTCTAGGTACTATCCCAAAATGTATCACTAAGGTGACAGAAGTTGATTTCGGAGCATCATTTTTGAACAGGAGCTTCAACCGTTATGTGGCATATGAGAAATTCCCTAAGCCCCGGAGCTGTCGATTTTGGTCAAAAATTAAATTTTCAAAAGTGCCCCAATTTATGCTTTAAACTTTAGGTACTATCCCAAAATGTATCACTAAGGTGACAGAAGTTGATTTCGGAGCATCATTTTTGAACAGGAGCTTCAACCGTTATGTGGCATATTAGAAATTCCCTAAGCCCCGGTCCTGTCGATTTTGGTCAAAAATGAAAATTTCAAAAGTGCCCCAATTTAAGCTTTAAACTTTAGGTACTATCCCAAAATGTATCACTAAGGTGACAGAAGTTGATTTCGGAGCATCATTTTTGAACAGGAGCTTCAACCGTTATGTGGCATATTAGAAATTCCCTAAGCCCCGGACCTGTCGATTTTGGTCAAAAATGAAAATTACAAAAGTGCCCCAATTTATGCTTTAAACTCTAGGTACTATCCCAAAATGTATCACTAAGGTGACAGAAGTTGATTTCGGAGCATCATTTTTGAACAGGAGCTTCAACCGTTATGTGGCATATGAGAAATTCCCTAAGCCCCGGAACTGTCGATTTTGGTCAAAAATGAAAATTTCAAAAGTGCCCCAATTTCTGCTTTAAACTTTAGGTACTATCCCAAAATATATCACTAAGGTGACAGAAGTTGATTTCGGAGCATCATTTTTTAACAGGAGCTTCAACCGTTTTGTGGCATATGAGAAATTCCCTAAGCCCCGGACCTGTCGATTTTGGTCAAAAATTAAAATTTCAAAAGTGCCCCAATTTCTGCTTTAAACTTTAGGTACTATCCCAAAATGTATCACTAATGTGACAGAAGTTGATTTCGGAGCATCATTTTTGAACCGGAGCTTCAACCGTTATGTGGCATATGAGAAATTCCCTAAGCCCCGGACCTGTCAATTTTGGTCAAAAATGAAAATTTCAAAAGTGCCCCAATTTCTGCTTTAAACTTTAGGTACTATCCCAAAATGTATCACTAAGGTGACAGAAGTTGATTTCGGAGCATCATTTTTGAACAGGAGCTTCAACCGTTATGTGGCATATTAGAAATTCCCTAAGCCCCGGACCTGTCGATTTTGGTCAAAAATGAAAATTTCAAAAGTGCCCCAATTTATGCTTTAAACTCTAGGTACTATCCCAAAATGTATCACTAAGGTGACAGAAGTTGATTTCGGAGCATCATTTTTGAACAGGAGCTTCAACCGTTATGTGGCATATGAGAAATTCCCTAAGCCCCGGACCTGTCGATTTTGGTCAAAAATGAAAATTTCAAAAGTGCCCCAATTTATGCTTTAAACTTTAGGTACTATCCCAAAATGTATCACTAAGGTGACAGAAGTTGATTTCGGAGCATCATTTTTGAACAGGAGCTTCAACCGTTATGTGGCATATTAGAAATTCCCTAAGCACCGGACCTGTCGATTTTGGTCAAAAATGAAAATTTCAAAAGTGCCCCAATTTATGCTTTAAACTTTAGGTACTATCCCAAAATGTATCACTAAGGTGACAGAAGTTGATTTCGGAGCATCATTTTTGAACAGGAGCTCCAACCGTTTTGTGGCATATTAGAAATTCCCTAAGCCCCGGACCTGTCGATTTTGGTCAAAAATGAAAATTTCAAAAGTGCCCCAATTTATGCTTTAAACTCTAGGTACTATCCCAAAATGTATCACTAAGGTGACAGAAGTTGATTTCGGAGCATCATTTTTGAACAGGAGCTTCAACCGTTATGTGGCATATGAGAAATTCCCTAAGCCCCGGAACTGTCGATTTTGGTCAAAAATGAAAATTTCAAAAGTGCCCCAATTTCTGCTTTAAACTTTAGGTACTATCCCAAAATGTATCACTAAGGTGACAGAAGTTGATTTCGGAGCATCATTTTTGAACAGGAGCTTCAACCGTTATGTGGCATATTAGAAATTCCCTAAGCCCCGGACCTGTCGATTTTGGTCAAAAATGAAAATTTCAAAAGTGCCCCAATTTATGCTTTAAACTCTAGGTACTATCCCAAAATGTATCACTAAGGTGACAGAAGTTGATTTCGGAGCATCATTTTTGAACAGGAGCTTCAACCGTTTTGTGGCATATGAGAAATTCCCTAAGCCCCGGACCTGTCGATTTTGGTCAAAAATTAAAATTTCAAAAGTGCCCCAATTTCTGCTTTAAACTTTAGGTACTATCCCAAAATGTATCACTAATGTGACAGAAGTTGATTTCGGAGCATCATTTTTGAACCGGAGCTTCAACCGTTATGTGGCATATGAGAAATTCCCTAAGCCCCGGACCTGTCAATTTTGGTCAAAAATGAAAATTTCAAAAGTGCCCCAATTTCTGCTTTAAACTTTAGGTACTATCCCAAAATGTATCACTAAGGTGACAGAAGTTGATTTCGGAGCATCATTTTTGAACAGGAGCTTCAACCGTTATGTGGCATATTAGAAATTCCCTAAGCCCCGGACCTGTCGATTTTGGTCAAAAATGAAAATTTCAAAAGTGCCCCAATTTATGCTTTAAACTTTAGGTACTATCCCAAAATGTATCACTAAGGTGACAGAAGTTGATTTCGGAGCATCATTTTTGAACAGGAGCTCCAACCGTTATGTGGCATATTAGAAATTCCCTAAGCCCCGGACCTGTCGATTTTGGTCAAAAATGAAAATTTCAAAAGTGCCCCAATTTATGCTTTAAACTCTAGGTACTATCCCAAAATGTATCACTAAGGTGACAGAAGTTGATTTCGGAGCATCATTTTTGAACAGGAGCTTCAACCGTTATGTGGCATATGAGAAATTCCCTAAGCCCCGGAACTGTCGATTTTGGTCAAAAATGAAAATTTCAAAAGTGCCCCAATTTCTGCTTTAAACTTTAGGTACTATCCCAAAATGTATCACTAAGGTGACAGAAGTTGATTTCGGAGCATCATTTTTGAACAGGAGCTTCAACCGTTATGTGGCATATTAGAAATTCCCTAAGCCCCGGACCTGTCGATTTTGGTCAAAAATGAAAATTTCAAAAGTGCCCCAATTTATGCTTTAAACTTTAGGTACTATCCCAAAATGTATCACTAAGGTGACAGAAGTTGATTTCGGAGCATCATTTTTGAACAGGAGCTCCAACCGTTATGTGGCATATTAGAAATTCCCTAAGCCCCGGACCTGTCGATTTTGGTCAAAAATGAAAATTTCAAAAGTGCCCCAATTTATGCTTTAAACTCTAGGTACTATCCCAAAATGTATCACTAAGGTGACAGAAGTTGATTTCGGAGCATCATTTTTGAACAGGAGCTTCAACCGTTTTGTGGCATATGAGAAATTCCCTAAGCCCCGGACCTGTCGATTTTGGTCAAAAATTAAAATTTCAAAAGTGCCCCAATTTCTGCTTTAAACTTTAGGTACTATCCCAAAATGTATCACTAATGTGACAGAAGTTGATTTCGGAGCATCATTTTTGAACCGGAGCTTCAACCGTTATGTGGCATATGAGAAATTCCCTAAGCCCCGGACCTGTCAATTTTGGTCAAAAATGAAAATTTCAAAAGTGCCCCAATTTCTGCTTTAAACTTTAGGTACTATCCCAAAATGTATCACTAAGGTGACAGAAGTTGATTTCGGAGCATCATTTTTGAACAGGAGCTTCAACCGTTATGTGGCATATTAGAAATTCCCTAAGCCCCGGACCTGTCGATTTTGGTCAAAAATGAAAATTTCAAAAGTGCCCCAATTTATGCTTTAAACTCTAGGTACTATCCCAAAATGTATCACTAAGGTGACAGAAGTTGATTTCGGAGCATCATTTTTGAACAGGAGCTTCAACCGTTATGTGGCATATGAGAAATTCCCTAAGCCCCGGACCTGTCGATTTTGGTCAAAAATGAAAATTTCAAAAGTGCCCCAATTTATGCTTTAAACTTTAGGTACTATCCCAAAATGTATCACTAAGGTAACAGAAGTTGATTTCGGAGCATCATTTTTGAACCGGAGCTTCAACCGTTATGTGGCATATGAGAAATTCCCTAAGCCCCGGACCTGTCGATTTTGGTCAAAAATGAAAATTTCAAAAGTGCCCCAATTTCTGCTTTAAACTTTAGGTACTATCCCAAAATGTATCACTAAGGTGACAGAAGTTGATTTCGGAGCATCATTTTTGAACAGGAGCTTCAACCGTTATGTGGCATATTAGAAATTCCCTAAGCCCCGGACCTGTCGATTTTGGTCAAAAATGAAAATTTCAAAAGTGCCCCAATTTATGCTTTAAACTCTAGGTACTATCCCAAAATGTATCACTAAGGTGACAGAAGTTGATTTCGGAGCATCATTTTTGAACAGGAGCTTCAACCGTTATGTGGCATATGAGAAATTCCCTAAGCCCCGGAGCTGTCGATTTTGGTCAAAAATGAAAATTTCAAAAGTGCCCCAATTTATGCTTTAAACTTTAGGTACTATCCCAAAATGTATCACTAAGGTGACAGAAGTTGATTTCGGAGCATCATTTTTGAACAGGAGCTTCAACCGTTATGTGGCATATTAGAAATTCCCTAAGCCCCGGACCTGTCGATTTTGGTCAAAAATGAAAATTTCAAAAGTGCCCCAATTTAAGCTTTAAACTTTAGGTACTATCCCAAAATGTATCACTAAGGTGACAGAAGTTGATTTCGGAGCATCATTTTTGAACAGGAGCTTTAACCGTTATGTGGCATATTAGAAATTCCCTAAGCCCCGGACCTGTAGATTTTGGTCAAAAATGAAAATTTCAAAAGTGCCCCAATTTATGCTTTAAACTCTAGGTACTATCCCAAAATGTATCACTAAGGTGACAGAAGTTGATTTCGGAGCATCATTTTTGAACAGGAGCTTCAACCGTTTTGTGGCATATGAGAAATTCCCTAAGCCCCGGACCTGTTGATTTTGGTCAAAAATGAAAATTTCAAAAGTGCCCCAATTTCTGCTTTAAACTTTAGGTACTATCCCAAAATGTATCACTAAGGTGACAGAAGTTGATTTCGGAGCATCATTTTTGAACCGGAGCTTCAACCATTTTGTGGCATATGAGAAATTCCCTAAGCCCCGGACCTGTCGATTTTGGTCAAAAATAAAAATTTCAAAAGTGCCCCAATTTCTGCTTTAAACTTTAGGTACTATCCCAAAATGTATCACTAAGGTGACAGAAGTTGATTTCGGAGCATCATTTTTGAACAGGAGCTTTAACCGTTATGTGGCATATTAGAAATTCCCTAAGCCCCGGACCTGTCGATTTTGGTCAAAAATGAAAATTTCAAAAGTGCCCCAATTTATGCTTTAAACTCTAGGTACTATCCCAAAATGTATCACTAAGGTGACAGAAGTTGATTTCGGAGCATCATTTTTGAACAGGAGCTTCAACCGTTTTGTGGCATATGAGAAATTCCCTAAGCCCCGGACCTGTCGATTTTGGTCAAAAATGAAAATTTCAAAAGTGCCCCAATTTCTGCTTTAAACTTTAGGTACTATCCCAAAATGTATCACTAAGGTGACAGAAGTTGATTTCGGAGCATCATTTTTGAACCGGAGCTTCAACCGTTATGTGGCATATGAGAAATTCCCTAAGCCCCGGACCTGTCGATTTTGGTCAAAAATGAAAATTTCAAAAGTGCCCCAATTTCTGCTTTAAACTTTAGGTACTATCCCAAAATGTATCACTAAGGTGACAGAAGTTGATTTCGGAGCATCATTTTTGAACAGGAGCTTCAACCGTTATGTGGCATATGAGAAATTCCCTAAGCCCCGGACCTGTCGATTTTGGTCAAAAATGAAAATTTCAAAAGTGCCCCAATTTCTGCTTTAAACTTTAGGTACTATCCCAAAATGTATCACTAAGGTGACAGAAGTTGATTTCGGAGCATCATTTTTGAACAGGAGCTTCAACCGTTATGTGGCATATTAGAAATTCCCTAAGCCCCGGACCTGTCGATTTTGGTCAAAAATGAAAATGTCAAAAGTGCCCCAATTTATGCTTTAAACTTTAGGTACTATCCCAAAATGTATCACTAAGGTGACAGAAGTTGATTTCGGAGCATCATTTTTGAACAGGAGCTCCAACCGTTATGTGGCATATTAGAAATTCCCTAAGCCCCGGACCTGTCGATTTTGGTCAAAAATGAAAATTTCAAAAGTGCCCCAATTTCTGCTTTAAACTTTAGGTACTATCCCAAAATGTATCACTAAGGTGACAGAAGTTGATTTCGGAGCATCATTTTTGAACCGGAGCTTCAACCGTTTTGTGGCATATGAGAAATTCCCTAAGCCCCGGACCTGTCGATTTTGGTCAAAAATGAAAATTTCAAAAGTGCCCCAATTTCTGCTTTAAACTTTAGGTACTATCCCAAAATGTATCACTAAGGTGACAGAAGTTGATTTCGGAGCATCATTTTTGAACCGGAGCTTCAACCGTTATGTGGCATATGAGAAATTCCCTAAGCCCCGGACCTGTCGATTTTGGTCAAAAATGAAAATTTCAAAAGTGCCCCAATTTCTGCTTTAAACTTTAGGTACTATCCCAAAATGTATCACTAAGGTGACAGAAGTTGATTTCGGAGCATCATTTTTGAACAGGAGCTTCAACCGTTATGTGGCATATGAGAAATTCCCTAAGCCCCGGACCTGTCGATTTTGGTCAAAAATGAAAATTTCAAAAGTGCCCCAATTTCTGCTTTAAACTTTAGGTACTATCCCAAAATGTATCACTAAGGTGACAGAAGTTGATTTCGGAGCATCATTTTTGAACAGGAGCTTCAACCGTTATGTGGCATATTAGAAATTCCCTAAGCCCCGGACCTGTCGATTTTGGTCAAAAATGAAAATTTCAAAAGTGCCCCAATTTATGCTTTAAACTTTAGGTACTATCCCAAAATGTATCACTAAGGTGACAGAAGTTGATTTCGGAGCATCATTTTTGAACAGGAGCTCCAACCGTTATGTGGCATATTAGAAATTCCCTAAGCCCCGGACCTGTCGATTTTGGTCAAAAATGAAAATTTCAAAAGTGCCCCAATTTCTGCTTTAAACTTTAGGTACTATCCCAAAATGTATCACTAAGGTGACAGAAGTTGATTTCGGAGCATCATTTTTGAACCGGAGCTTCAACCGTTATGTGGCATATGAGAAATTCCCTAAGCCCCGGACCTGTCGATTTTGGTCAAAAATGAAAATTTCAAAAGTGCCCCAATTTCTGCTTTAAACTTTAGGTACTATCCCAAAATGTATCACTAAGGTGACAGAAGTTGATTTCGGAGCATCATTTTTGAACAGGAGCTTCAACCGTTATGTGGCATATGAGAAATTCCCTAAGCCCCGGACCTGTCGATTTTGGTCAAAAATGAAAATTTCAAAAGTGCCCCAATTTCTGCTTTAAACTTTAGGTACTATCCCAAAATGTATCACTAAGGTGACAGAAGTTGATTTCGGAGCATCATTTTTGAACAGGAGCTTCAACCGTTATGTGGCATATTAGAAATTCCCTAAGCCCCGGACCTGTCGATTTTGGTCAAAAATGAAAATTTCAAAAGTGCCCCAATTTATGCTTTAAACTTTAGGTACTATCCCAAAATGTATCACTAAGGTGACAGAAGTTGATTTCGGAGCATCATTTTTGAACCGGAGCTTCAACCGTTATGTGGCATATGAGAAATTCCCTAAGCCCCGGACCTGTCGATTTTGGTCAAAAATGAAAATTTCAAAAGTGCCCCAATTTCTGCTTTAAACTTTAGGTACTATCCCAAAATGTATCACTAAGGTGACAGAAGTTGATTTCGGAGCATCATTTTTGAACAGGAGCTTCAACCGTTATGTGGCATATGAGAAATTCCCTAAGCCCCGGACCTGTCGATTTTGGTCAAAAATGAAAATTTCAAAAGTGCCCCAATTTCTGCTTTAAACTTTAGGTACTATCCCAAAATGTATCACTAAGGTGACAGAAGTTGATTTCGGAGCATCATTTTTGAACAGGAGCTTCAACCGTTATGTGGCATATTAGAAATTCCCTAAGCCCCGGACCTGTCGATTTTGGTCAAAAATGAAAATTTCAAAAGTGCCCCAATTTATGCTTTAAACTTTAGGTACTATCCCAAAATGTATCACTAAGGTGACAGAAGTTGATTTCGGAGCATCATTTTTGAACAGGAGCTCCAACCGTTATGTGGCATATTAGAAATTCCCTAAGCCCCGGACCTGTCGATTTTGGTCAAAAATGAAAATTTCAAAAGTGCCCCAATTTCTGCTTTAAACTTTAGGTACTATCCCAAAATGTATCACTAAGGTGACAGAAGTTGATTTCGGAGCATCATTTTTGAACCGGAGCTTCAACCGTTATGTGGCATATGAGAAATTCCCTAAGCCCCGGACCTGTCGATTTTGGTCAAAAATGAAAATTTCAAAAGTGCCCCAATTTCTGCTTTAAACTTTAGGTACTATCCCAAAATGTATCACTAAGGTGACAGAAGTTGATTTCGGAGCATCATTTTTGAACAGGAGCTTCAACCGTTATGTGGCATATGAGAAATTCCCTAAGCCCCGGACCTGTCGATTTTGGTCAAAAATGAAAATTTCAAAAGTGCCCCAATTTCTGCTTTAAACTTTAGGTACTATCCCAAAATGTATCACTAAGGTGACAGAAGTTGATTTCGGAGCATCATTTTTGAACAGGAGCTTCAACCGTTATGTGGCATATTAGAAATTCCCTAAGCCCCGGACCTGTCGATTTTGGTCAAAAATGAAAATTTCAAAAGTGCCCCAATTTATGCTTTAAACTTTAGGTACTATCCCAAAATGTATCACTAAGGTGACAGAAGTTGATTTCGGAGCATCATTTTTGAACAGGAGCTCCAACCGTTATGTGGCATATTAGAAATTCCCTAAGCCCCGGACCTGTCGATTTTGGTCAAAAATGAAAATTTCAAAAGTGCCCCAATTTATGCTTTAAACTCTAGGTACTCTCCCAAAATGTATCACTAAGGTGACAGAAGTTGATTTCGGAGCATCATTTTTGAACAGGAGCTTCAACCGTTATGTGGCATATGAGAAATTCCCTAAGCCCCGGAACTGTCGATTTTGGTCAAAAATGAAAATTTCAAAAGTGCCCCAATTTCTGCTTTAAACTTTAGGTACTATCCCAAAATGTATCACTAAGGTGACAGAAGTTGATTTCGGAGCATCATTTTTGAACAGGAGCTTCAACCGTTATGTGGCATATTAGAAATTCCCTAAGCCCCGAACCTGTCGATTTTGGTCAAAAATGAAAATTTCAAAAGTGCCCCAATTTATGCTTTAAACTTTAGGTACTATCCCAAAATGTATCACTAAGGTGACAGAAGTTGATTTCGGAGCATCATTTTTGAACAGGAGCTCCAACCGTTATGTGGCATATTAGAAATTCCCTAAGCCCCGGACCTGTCGATTTTGGTCAAAAATGAAAATTTCAAAAGTGCCCCAATTTATGCTTTAAACTCTAGGTACTATCCCAAAATGTATCACTAAGGTGACAGAAGTTGATTTCGGAGCATCATTTTTGAACAGGAGCTTCAACCGTTTTGTGGCATATGAGAAATTCCCTAAGCCCTGGACCTGTCGATTTTGGTCAAAAATTAAAATTTCAAAAGTGCCCCAATTTCTGCTTTAAACTTTAGGTACTATCCCAAAATGTATCACTAATGTGACAGAAGTTGATTTCGGAGCATCATTTTTGAACCGGAGCTTCAACCGTTATGTGGCATATGAGAAATTCCCTAAGCCCCGGACCTGTCAATTTTGGTCAAAAATGAAAATTTCAAAAGTGCCCCAATTTCTGCTTTAAACTTTAGGTACTATCCCAAAATGTATCACTAAGGTGACAGAAGTTGATTTCGGAGCATCATTTTTGAACTGGAGCTTCAACCGTTATGTGGCATATTAGAAATTCCCTAAGCCCCTGACCTGTCGATTTTGGTCAAAAATGAAAATTTCAAAAGTGCCCCAATTTATGCTTTAAACTCTAGGTACTATCCCAAAATGTATCACTAAGGTGACAGAAGTTGATTTCGGAGCATCATTTTTGAACAGGAGCTTCAACCGTTATGTGGCATATGAGAAATTCCCTAAGCCCCGGAACTGTCGATTTTGGTCAAAAATGAAAATTTCAAAAGTGCCCCAATTTCTGCTTTAAACTTTAGGTACTATCCCAAAATGTATCACTAAGGTGACAGAAGTTGATTTCGGAGCATCATTTTTGAACAGGAGCTTCAACCGTTATGTGGCATATTAGAAATTCCCTAAGCCCCGGACCTGTCGATTTTGGTCAAAAATGAAAATTTCAAAAGTGCCCCAATTTATGCTTTAAACTTTAGGTACTATCCCAAAATGTATCACTAAGGTGACAGAAGTTGATTTCGGAGCATCATTTTTGAACAGGAGCTCCAACCGTTATGTGGCATATTAGAAATTCCCTAAGCCCCGGACCTGTCGATTTTGGTCAAAAATGAAAATTTCAAAAGTGCCCCAATTTATGCTTTAAACTCTAGGTACTATCCCAAAATGTATCACTAAGGTGACAGAAGTTGATTTCGGAGCATCATTTTTGAACAGGAGCTTCAACCGTTATGTGGCATATGAGAAATTCCCTAAGCCCCGGACCTGTCGATTTTGGTCAAAAATTAAAATTTCAAAAGTGCCCCAATTTCTGCTTTAAACTTTAGGTACTATCCCAAAATGTATCACTAATGTGACAGAAGTTGATTTCGGAGCATCATTTTTGAACCGGAGCTTCAACCGTTATGTGGCATATGAGAAATTCCCTAAGCCCCGGACCTGTCAATTTTGGTCAAAAATGAAAATTTCAAAAGTGCCCCAATTTCTGCTTTAAACTTTAGGTACTATCCCAAAATGTATCACTAAGGTGACAGAAGTTGATTTCGGAGCATCATTTTTGAACAGGAGCTTCAACCGTTATGTGGCATATTAGAAATTCCCTAAGCCCCGGACCTGTCGATTTTGGTCAAAGATGAAAATTTCAAAAGTGCCCCAATTTATGCTTTAAACTCTAGGTACTATCCCAAAATGTATCACTAAGGTGACAGAAGTTGATTTCGGAGCATCATTTTTGAACAGGAGCTTCAACCGTTATGTGGCATATTAGAAATTCCCTAAGCCCCGGACCTGTCGATTTTGGTCAAAAATGAAAATGTCAAAAGTGCCCCAATTTATGCTTTAAACTCTAGGTACTATCCCAAAATGTATCACTAAGGTGACAGAAGTTGATTTCGGAGCATCATTTTTGAACAGGAGCTTCAACCGTTATGTGGCATATGAGAAATTCCCTAAGCCCCGGAGCTGTCGATTTTGGTCAAAAATGAAAATTTCAAAAGTGCCCCAATTTATGCTTTAAACTTTAGGTACTATCCCAAAATGTATCACTAAGGTGACAGAAGTTGATTTCGGAGCATCATTTTTGAACAGGAGCTTCAACCGTTATGTGGCATATTAGAAATTCCCTAAGCCCCGGACCTGTCGATTTTGGTCAAAAATGAAAATTTCAAAAGTGCCCCAATTTAAGCTTTAAACTTTAGGTACTATCCCAAAATGTATCACTAAGGTGACAGAAGTTGATTTCGGAGCATCATTTTTTAACAGGAGCTTCAACCGTTATGTGGCATATTAGAAATTCCCTAAGCCCCGGTCCTGTCGATTTTGGTCAAAAATAAAAATTTCAAAAGTGCCCCAATTTCTGCTTTAAACTTTAGGTACTATCCCAAAATGTATCACTAAGGTGACAGAAGTTGATTTCGGAGCATCATTTTTGAACAGGAGCTTTAACCGTTATGTGGCATATTAGAAATTCCCTAAGCCCCGGACCTGTCGATTTTGGTCAAAAATGAAAATTTCAAAAGTGCCCCAATTTATGCTTTAAACTCTAGGTACTATCCCAAAATGTATCACTAAGGTGACAGAAGTTGATTTCGGAGCATCATTTTTGAACAGGAGCTTCAACCGTTTTGTGGCATATGAGAAATTCCCTAAGCCCCGGACCTGTCGATTTTGGTCAAAAATGAAAATTTCAAAAGTGCCCCAATTTCTGCTTTAAACTTTAGGTACTATCCCAAAATGTATCACTAAGGTGACAGAAGTTGATTTCGGAGCATCATTTTTGAACCAGAGCTTCAACCGTTATGTGGCATATGAGAAATTCCCTAAGCCCCGGAACTGTCGATTTTGGTCAAAAATGAAAATTTCAAAAGTGCCCCAATTTCTGCTTTAAACTTTAGGTACTATCCCAAAATATATCACTAAGGTGACAGAAGTTGATTTCGGAGCATCATTTTTTAACAGGAGCTTCAACCGTTTTGTGGCATATGAGAAATTCCCTAAGCCCCGGACCTGTCGATTTTGGTCAAAAATTAAAATTTCAAAAGTGCCCCAATTTCTGCTTTAAACTTTAGGTACTATCCCAAAATGTATCACTAATGTGACAGAAGTTGATTTCGGAGCATCATTTTTGAACCGGAGCCTCAACCGTTATGTGGCATATGAGAAATTCCCTAAGCCCCGGACCTGTCAATTTTGGTCAAAAATGAAAATTTCAAAAGTGCCCCAATTTCTGCTTTAAACTTTAGGTACTATCCCAAAATGTATCACTAAGGTGACAGAAGTTGATTTCGGAGCATCATTTTTGAACAGGAGCTTCAACCGTTATGTGGCATATTAGAAATTCCCTAAGCCCCGGACCTGTCGATTTTGGTCAAAAATGAAAATTTCAAAAGTGCCCCAATTTATGCTTTAAACTCTAGGTACTATCCCAAAATGTATCACTAAGGTGACAGAAGTTGATTTCGGAGCATCATTTTTGAACAGGAGCTTCAACCGTTATGTGGCATATGAGAAATTCCCTAAGCCCCGGACCTGTCGATTTTGGTCAAAAATGAAAATTTCAAAAGTGCCCCAATTTATGCTTTAAACTTTAGGTACTATCCCAAAATGTATCACTAAGGTGACAGAAGTTGATTTCGGAGCATTATTTTTGAACAGGAGCTTCAACCGTTATGTGGCATATGAGAAATTCCCTAAGCCCCGGACCTGTCGATTTTGGTCAAAAATGAAAATTTCAAAAGTGCCCCAATTTCTGCTTTAAACTTTAGGTACTATCCCAAAATGTATCACTAAGGTGACAGAAGTTGATTTCGGAGCATCATTTTTGAACAGGAGCTTCAACCGTTATGTGGCATATTAGAAATTCCCTAAGCCCCGGACCTGTCGATTTTGGTCAAAAATAAAAATTTCAAAAGTGCCCCAATTTATGCTTTAAACTTTAGGTACTATCCCAAAATGTATCACTAAGGTGACAGAAGTTGATTTCGGAGCATCATTTTTGAACAGGAGCTCCAACCGTTATGTGGCATATTAGAAATTCCCTAAGCCCCGGACCTGTCGATTTTGGTCAAAAATGAAAATTTCAAAAGTGCCCCAATTTATGCTTTAAACTCTAGGTACTATCCCAAAATGTATCACTAAGGTGACAGAAGTTGATTTCGGAGCATCATTTTTGAACAGGAGCTTCAACCGTTATGTGGCATATGAGAAATTCCCTAAGCCCCGGAACTGTCGATTTTGGTCAAAAATGAAAATTTCAAAAGTGCCCCAATTTCTGCTTTAAACTTTAGGTACTATCCCAAAATGTATCACTAAGGTGACAGAAGTTGATTTCGGAGCATCATTTTTGAACAGGAGCTTCAACCGTTATGTGGCATATTAGAAATTCCCTAAGCCCCGAACCTGTCGATTTTGGTCAAAAATGAAAATTTCAAAAGTGCCCCAATTTATGCTTTAAACTTTAGGTACTATCCCAAAATGTATCACTAAGGTGACAGAAGTTGATTTCGGAGCATCATTTTTGAACAGGAGCTCCAACCGTTATGTGGCATATTAGAAATTCCCTAAGCCCCGGACCTGTCGATTTTGGTCAAAAATGAAAATTTCAAAAGTGCCCCAATTTATGCTTTAAACTCTAGGTACTATCCCAAAATGTATCACTAAGGTGACAGAAGTTGATTTCGGAGCATCATTTTTGAACAGGAGCTTCAACCGTTATGTGGCATATTAGAAATTCCCTAAGCCCCGGACCTGTCGATTTTGGTCAAAAATGAAAATTTCAAAAGTGCCCCAATTTATGCTTTAAACTTTAGGTACTATCCCAAAATGTATCACTAAGGTGACAGAAGTTGATTTCGGAGCATCATTTTTGAACAGGAGCTCCAACCGTTATGTGGCATATTAGAAATTCCCTAAGCCCCGGACCTGTCGATTTTGGTCAAAAATGAAAATTTCAAAAGTGCCCCAATTTCTGCTTTAAACTTTAGGTACTATCCCAAAATGTATCACTAAGGTGACAGAAGTTGATTTCGGAGCATCATTTTTGAACCGGAGCTTCAACCGTTATGTGGCATATGAGAAATTCCCTAAGCCCCGGACCTGTCGATTTTGGTCAAAAATGAAAATTTCAAAAGTGCCCCAATTTCTGCTTTAAACTTTAGGTACTATCCCAAAATGTATCACTAAGGTGACAGAAGTTGATTTCGGAGCATCATTTTTGAACAGGAGCTTCAACCGTTATGTGGCATATGAGAAATTCCCTAAGCCCCGGACCTGTCGATTTTGGTCAAAAATGAAAATTTCAAAAGTGCCCCAATTTCTGCTTTAAACTTTAGGTACTATCCCAAAATGTATCACTAAGGTGACAGAAGTTGATTTCGGAGCATCATTTTTGAACAGGAGCTTCAACCGTTATGTGGCATATTAGAAATTCCCTAAGCCCCGGACCTGTCGATTTTGGTCAAAAATGAAAATTTCAAAAGTGCCCCAATTTATGCTTTAAACTTTAGGTACTATCCCAAAATGTATCACTAAGGTGACAGAAGTTGATTTCGGAGCATCATTTTTGAACAGGAGCTCCAACCGTTATGTGGCATATTAGAAATTCCCTAAGCCCCGGACCTGTCGATTTTGGTCAAAAATGAAAATTTCAAAAGTGCCCCAATTTATGCTTTAAACTCTAGGTACTCTCCCAAAATGTATCACTAAGGTGACAGAAGTTGATTTCGGAGCATCATTTTTGAACAGGAGCTTCAACCGTTATGTGGCATATGAGAAATTCCCTAAGCCCCGGAACTGTCGATTTTGGTCAAAAATGAAAATTTCAAAAGTGCCCCAATTTCTGCTTTAAACTTTAGGTACTATCCCAAAATGTATCACTAAGGTGACAGAAGTTGATTTCGGAGCATCATTTTTGAACAGGAGCTTCAACCGTTATGTGGCATATTAGAAATTCCCTAAGCCCCGAACCTGTCGATTTTGGTCAAAAATGAAAATTTCAAAAGTGCCCCAATTTATGCTTTAAACTTTAGGTACTATCCCAAAATGTATCACTAAGGTGACAGAAGTTGATTTCGGAGCATCATTTTTGAACAGGAGCTCCAACCGTTATGTGGCATATTAGAAATTCCCTAAGCCCCGGACCTGTCGATTTTGGTCAAAAATGAAAATTTCAAAAGTGCCCCAATTTATGCTTTAAACTCTAGGTACTATCCCAAAATGTATCACTAAGGTGACAGAAGTTGATTTCGGAGCATCATTTTTGAACAGGAGCTTCAACCGTTTTGTGGCATATGAGAAATTCCCTAAGCCCTGGACCTGTCGATTTTGGTCAAAAATTAAAATTTCAAAAGTGCCCCAATTTCTGCTTTAAACTTTAGGTACTATCCCAAAATGTATCACTAATGTGACAGAAGTTGATTTCGGAGCATCATTTTTGAACCGGAGCTTCAACCGTTATGTGGCATATGAGAAATTCCCTAAGCCCCGGACCTGTCAATTTTGGTCAAAAATGAAAATTTCAAAAGTGCCCCAATTTCTGCTTTAAACTTTAGGTACTATCCCAAAATGTATCACTAAGGTGACAGAAGTTGATTTCGGAGCATCATTTTTGAACTGGAGCTTCAACCGTTATGTGGCATATTAGAAATTCCCTAAGCCCCTGACCTGTCGATTTTGGTCAAAAATGAAAATTTCAAAAGTGCCCCAATTTATGCTTTAAACTCTAGGTACTATCCCAAAATGTATCACTAAGGTGACAGAAGTTGATTTCGGAGCATCATTTTTGAACAGGAGCTTCAACCGTTATGTGGCATATGAGAAATTCCCTAAGCCCCGGAACTGTCGATTTTGGTCAAAAATGAAAATTTCAAAAGTGCCCCAATTTCTGCTTTAAACTTTAGGTACTATCCCAAAATGTATCACTAAGGTGACAGAAGTTGATTTCGGAGCATCATTTTTGAACAGGAGCTTCAACCGTTATGTGGCATATTAGAAATTCCCTAAGCCCCGGACCTGTCGATTTTGGTCAAAAATGAAAATTTCAAAAGTGCCCCAATTTATGCTTTAAACTTTAGGTACTATCCCAAAATGTATCACTAAGGTGACAGAAGTTGATTTCGGAGCATCATTTTTGAACAGGAGCTCCAACCGTTATGTGGCATATTAGAAATTCCCTAAGCCCCGGACCTGTCGATTTTGGTCAAAAATGAAAATTTCAAAAGTGCCCCAATTTATGCTTTAAACTCTAGGTACTATCCCAAAATGTATCACTAAGGTGACAGAAGTTGATTTCGGAGCATCATTTTTGAACAGGAGCTTCAACCGTTATGTGGCATATGAGAAATTCCCTAAGCCCCGGACCTGTCGATTTTGGTCAAAAATTAAAATTTCAAAAGTGCCCCAATTTCTGCTTTAAACTTTAGGTACTATCCCAAAATGTATCACTAATGTGACAGAAGTTGATTTCGGAGCATCATTTTTGAACCGGAGCTTCAACCGTTATGTGGCATATGAGAAATTCCCTAAGCCCCGGACCTGTCAATTTTGGTCAAAAATGAAAATTTCAAAAGTGCCCCAATTTCTGCTTTAAACTTTAGGTACTATCCCAAAATGTATCACTAAGGTGACAGAAGTTGATTTCGGAGCATCATTTTTGAACAGGAGCTTCAACCGTTATGTGGCATATTAGAAATTCCCTAAGCCCCGGACCTGTCGATTTTGGTCAAAGATGAAAATTTCAAAAGTGCCCCAATTTATGCTTTAAACTCTAGGTACTATCCCAAAATGTATCACTAAGGTGACAGAAGTTGATTTCGGAGCATCATTTTTGAACAGGAGCTTCAACCGTTATGTGGCATATTAGAAATTCCCTAAGCCCCGGACCTGTCGATTTTGGTCAAAAATGAAAATGTCAAAAGTGCCCCAATTTATGCTTTAAACTCTAGGTACTATCCCAAAATGTATCACTAAGGTGACAGAAGTTGATTTCGGAGCATCATTTTTGAACAGGAGCTTCAACCGTTATGTGGCATATGAGAAATTCCCTAAGCCCCGGAGCTGTCGATTTTGGTCAAAAATGAAAATTTCAAAAGTGCCCCAATTTATGCTTTAAACTTTAGGTACTATCCCAAAATGTATCACTAAGGTGACAGAAGTTGATTTCGGAGCATCATTTTTGAACAGGAGCTTCAACCGTTATGTGGCATATTAGAAATTCCCTAAGCCCCGGACCTGTCGATTTTGGTCAAAAATGAAAATTTCAAAAGTGCCCCAATTTAAGCTTTAAACTTTAGGTACTATCCCAAAATGTATCACTAAGGTGACAGAAGTTGATTTCGGAGCATCATTTTTTAACAGGAGCTTCAACCGTTATGTGGCATATTAGAAATTCCCTAAGCCCCGGTCCTGTCGATTTTGGTCAAAAATAAAAATTTCAAAAGTGCCCCAATTTCTGCTTTAAACTTTAGGTACTATCCCAAAATGTATCACTAAGGTGACAGAAGTTGATTTCGGAGCATCATTTTTGAACAGGAGCTTTAACCGTTATGTGGCATATTAGAAATTCCCTAAGCCCCGGACCTGTCGATTTTGGTCAAAAATGAAAATTTCAAAAGTGCCCCAATTTATGCTTTAAACTCTAGGTACTATCCCAAAATGTATCACTAAGGTGACAGAAGTTGATTTCGGAGCATCATTTTTGAACAGGAGCTTCAACCGTTTTGTGGCATATGAGAAATTCCCTAAGCCCCGGACCTGTCGATTTTGGTCAAAAATGAAAATTTCAAAAGTGCCCCAATTTCTGCTTTAAACTTTAGGTACTATCCCAAAATGTATCACTAAGGTGACAGAAGTTGATTTCGGAGCATCATTTTTGAACCAGAGCTTCAACCGTTATGTGGCATATGAGAAATTCCCTAAGCCCCGGAACTGTCGATTTTGGTCAAAAATGAAAATTTCAAAAGTGCCCCAATTTCTGCTTTAAACTTTAGGTACTATCCCAAAATATATCACTAAGGTGACAGAAGTTGATTTCGGAGCATCATTTTTTAACAGGAGCTTCAACCGTTTTGTGGCATATGAGAAATTCCCTAAGCCCCGGACCTGTCGATTTTGGTCAAAAATTAAAATTTCAAAAGTGCCCCAATTTCTGCTTTAAACTTTAGGTACTATCCCAAAATGTATCACTAATGTGACAGAAGTTGATTTCGGAGCATCATTTTTGAACCGGAGCCTCAACCGTTATGTGGCATATGAGAAATTCCCTAAGCCCCGGACCTGTCAATTTTGGTCAAAAATGAAAATTTCAAAAGTGCCCCAATTTCTGCTTTAAACTTTAGGTACTATCCCAAAATGTATCACTAAGGTGACAGAAGTTGATTTCGGAGCATCATTTTTGAACAGGAGCTTCAACCGTTATGTGGCATATTAGAAATTCCCTAAGCCCCGGACCTGTCGATTTTGGTCAAAAATGAAAATTTCAAAAGTGCCCCAATTTATGCTTTAAACTCTAGGTACTATCCCAAAATGTATCACTAAGGTGACAGAAGTTGATTTCGGAGCATCATTTTTGAACAGGAGCTTCAACCGTTATGTGGCATATGAGAAATTCCCTAAGCCCCGGACCTGTCGATTTTGGTCAAAAATGAAAATTTCAAAAGTGCCCCAATTTATGCTTTAAACTTTAGGTACTATCCCAAAATGTATCACTAAGGTGACAGAAGTTGATTTCGGAGCATTATTTTTGAACAGGAGCTTCAACCGTTATGTGGCATATGAGAAATTCCCTAAGCCCCGGACCTGTCGATTTTGGTCAAAAATGAAAATTTCAAAAGTGCCCCAATTTCTGCTTTAAACTTTAGGTACTATCCCAAAATGTATCACTAAGGTGACAGAAGTTGATTTCGGAGCATCATTTTTGAACAGGAGCTTCAACCGTTATGTGGCATATTAGAAATTCCCTAAGCCCCGGACCTGTCGATTTTGGTCAAAAATGAAAATTTCAAAAGTGCCCCAATTTATGCTTTAAACTTTAGGTACTATCCCAAAATGTATCACTAAGGTGACAGAAGTTGATTTCGGAGCATCATTTTTGAACAGGAGCTCCAACCGTTATGTGGCATATTAGAAATTCCCTAAGCCCCGGACCTGTCGATTTTGGTCAAAAATGAAAATTTCAAAAGTGCCCCAATTTATGCTTTAAACTCTAGGTACTATCCCAAAATGTATCACTAAGGTGACAGAAGTTGATTTCGGAGCATCATTTTTGAACAGGAGCTTCAACCGTTATGTGGCATATGAGAAATTCCCTAAGCCCCGGAACTGTCGATTTTGGTCAAAAATGAAAATTTCAAAAGTGCCCCAATTTCTGCTTTAAACTTTAGGTACTATCCCAAAATGTATCACTAAGGTGACAGAAGTTGATTTCGGAGCATCATTTTTGAACAGGAGCTTCAACCGTTATGTGGCATATTAGAAATTCCCTAAGCCCCGAACCTGTCGATTTTGGTCAAAAATGAAAATTTCAAAAGTGCCCCAATTTATGCTTTAAACTTTAGGTACTATCCCAAAATGTATCACTAAGGTGACAGAAGTTGATTTCGGAGCATCATTTTTGAACAGGAGCTCCAACCGTTATGTGGCATATTAGAAATTCCCTAAGCCCCGGACCTGTCGATTTTGGTCAAAAATGAAAATTTCAAAAGTGCCCCAATTTATGCTTTAAACTCTAGGTACTATCCCAAAATGTATCACTAAGGTGACAGAAGTTGATTTCGGAGCATCATTTTTGAACAGGAGCTTCAACCGTTTTGTGGCATATGAGAAATTCCCTAAGCCCCGGACCTGTCGATTTTGGTCAAAAATTAAAATTTCAAAAGTGCCCCAATTTCTGCTTTAAACTTTAGGTACTATCCCAAAATGTATCACTAATGTGACAGAAGTTGATTTCGGAGCATCATTTTTGAACCGGAGCTTCAACCGTTATGTGGCATATGAGAAATTCCCTAAGCCCCGGACCTGTCAATTTTGGTCAAAAATGAAAATTTCAAAAGTGCCCCAATTTCTGCTTTAAACTTTAGGTACTATCCCAAAATGTATCACTAAGGTGACAGAAGTTGATTTCGGAGCATCATTTTTGAACAGGAGCTTCAACCGTTATGTGGCATATGAGAAATTCCCTAAGCCCCGGACCTGTCGATTTTGGTCAAAAATGAAAATTTCAAAAGTGCCCCAATTTCTGCTTTAAACTTTAGGTACTATCCCAAAATGTATCACTAAGGTGACAGAAGTTGATTTCGGAGCATCATTTTTGAACAGGAGCTTCAACCGTTATGTGGCATATTAGAAATTCCCTAAGCCCCGGACCTGTCGATTTTGGTCAAAAATGAAAATTTCAAAAGTGCCCCAATTTATGCTTTAAACTCTAGGTACTATCCCAAAATGTATCACTAAGGTGACAGAAGTTGATTTCGGAGCATCATTTTTGAACAGGAGCTTCAACCGTTATGTGGCATATGAGAAATTCCCTAAGCCCCGGACCTGTCGATTTTGGTCAAAAATGAAAATTTCAAAAGTGCCCCAATTTCTGCTTTAAACTTTAGGTACTATCCCAAAATGTATCACTAAGGTGACAGAAGTTGATTTCGGAGCATCATTTTTGAACCGGAGCTTCAACCGTTATGTGGCATATGAGAAATTCCCTAAGCCCCGGACCTGTCGATTTTGGTCAAAAATGAAAATTTCAAAAGTGCCCCAATTTCTGCTTTAAACTTTAGGTACTATCCCAAAATGTATCACTAAGGTGACAGAAGTTGATTTCGGAGCATCATTTTTGAACAGGAGCTTCAACCGTTATGTGGCATATTAGAAATTCCCTAAGCCCCGGACCTGTCGATTTTGGTCAAAAATGAAAATTTCAAAAGTGCCCCAATTTATGCTTTAAACTCTAGGTACTATCCCAAAATGTATCACTAAGGTGACAGAAGTTGATTTCGGAGCATCATTTTTGAACAGGAGCTTCAACCGTTATGTGGCATATGAGAAATTCCCTAAGCCCCGGAGCTGTCGATTTTGGTCAAAAATGAAAATTTCAAAAGTGCCCCAATTTATGCTTTAAACTTTAGGTACTATCCCAAAATGTATCACTAAGGTGACAGAAGTTGATTTCGGAGCATCATTTTTGAACAGGAGCTTCAACCGTTATGTGGCATATTAGAAATTCCCTAAGCCCCGGACCTGTCGATTTTGGTCAAAAATGAAAATTTCAAAAGTGCCCCAATTTAAGCTTTAAACTTTAGGTACTATCCCAAAATGTATCACTAAGGTGACAGAAGTTGATTTCGGAGCATCATTTTTTAACAGGAGCTTCAACCGTTATGTGGCATATAAGAAATTCCCTAAGCCCCGGTCCTGTCGATTTTGGTCAAAAATAAAAATTTCAAAAGTGCCCCAATTTCTGCTTTAAACTTTAGGTACTATCCCAAAATGTATCACTAAGGTGACAGAAGTTGATTTCGGAGCATCATTTTTGAACAGGAGCTTTAACCGTTATGTGGCATATTAGAAATTCCCTAAGCCCCGGACCTGTCGATTTTGGTCAAAAATGAAAATTTCAAAAGTGCCCCAATTTATGCTTTAAACTCTAGGTACTATCCCAAAATGTATCACTAAGGTGACAGAAGTTGATTTCGGAGCATCATTTTTGAACAGGAGCTTCAACCGTTTTGTGGCATATGAGAAATTCCCTAAGCCCCGGACCTGTCGATTTTGGTCAAAAATGAAAATTTCAAAAGTGCCCCAATTTCTGCTTTAAACTTTAGGTACTATCCCAAAATGTATCACTAAGGTGACAGAAGTTGATTTCGGAGCATCATTTTTGAACCAGAGCTTCAACCGTTATGTGGCATATGAGAAATTCCCTAAGCCCCGGAACTGTCGATTTTGGTCAAAAATGAAAATTTCAAAAGTGCCCCAATTTCTGCTTTAAACTTTAGGTACTATCCCAAAATATATCACTAAGGTGACAGAAGTTGATTTCGGAGCATCATTTTTTAACAGGAGCTTCAACCGTTTTGTGGCATATGAGAAATTCCCTAAGCCCCGGACCTGTCGATTTTGGTCAAAAATTAAAATTTCAAAAGTGCCCCAATTTCTGCTTTAAACTTTAGGTACTATCCCAAAATGTATCACTAATGTGACAGAAGTTGATTTCGGAGCATCATTTTTGAACCGGAGCCTCAACCGTTATGTGGCATATGAGAAATTCCCTAAGCCCCGGACCTGTCAATTTTGGTCAAAAATGAAAATTTCAAAAGTGCCCCAATTTCTGCTTTAAACTTTAGGTACTATCCCAAAATGTATCACTAAGGTGACAGAAGTTGATTTCGGAGCATCATTTTTGAACAGGAGCTTCAACCGTTATGTGGCATATGAGAAATTCCCTAAGCCCCGGACCTGTCGATTTTGGTCAAAAATGAAAATTTCAAAAGTGCCCCAATTTCTGCTTTAAACTTTAGGTACTATCCCAAAATGTATCACTAAGGTGACAGAAGTTGATTTCGGAGCATCATTTTTGAACAGGAGCTTCAACCGTTATGTGGCATATTAGAAATTCCCTAAGCCCCGGACCTGTCGATTTTGGTCAAAAATGAAAATTTCAAAAGTGCCCCAATTTATGCTTTAAACTCTAGGTACTATCCCAAAATGTATCACTAAGGTGACAGAAGTTGATTTCGGAGCATCATTTTTGAACCGGAGCTTCAACCGTTATGTGGCATATGAGAAATTCCCTAAGCCCCGGACCTGTCGATTTTGGTCAAAAATGAAAATTTCAAAAGTGCCCCAATTTATGCTTTAAACTCTAGGTACTATCCCAAAATGTATCACTAAGGTGACAGAAGTTGATTTCGGAGCATCATTTTTGAACAGGAGCTTCAACCGTTATGTGGCATATGAGAAATTCCCTAAGCCCCGGAGCTGTCGATTTTGGTCAAAAATGAAAATTTCAAAAGTGCCCCAATTTATGCTTTAAACTTTAGGTACTATCCCAAAATGTATCACTAAGGTGACAGAAGTTGATTTCGGAGCATCATTTTTGAACAGGAGCTTCAACCGTTATGTGGCATATTAGAAATTCCCTAAGCCCCGGACCTGTCGATTTTGGTCAAAAATGAAAATTTCAAAAGTGCCCCAATTTAAGCTTTAAACTTTAGGTACTATCCCAAAATGTATCACTAAGGTGACAGAAGTTGATTTCGGAGCATCATTTTTTAACAGGAGCTTCAACCGTTATGTGGCATATTAGAAATTCCCTAAGCCCCGGTCCTGTCGATTTTGGTCAAAAATAAAAATTTCAAAAGTGCCCCAATTTCTGCTTTAAACTTTAGGTACTATCCCAAAATGTATCACTAAGGTGACAGAAGTTGATTTCGGAGCATCATTTTTGAACAGGAGCTTTAACCGTTATGTGGCATATTAGAAATTCCCTAAGCCCCGGACCTGTCGATTTTGGTCAAAAATGAAAATTTCAAAAGTGCCCCAATTTATGCTTTAAACTCTAGGTACTATCCCAAAATGTATCACTAAGGTGACAGAAGTTGATTTCGGAGCATCATTTTTGAACAGGAGCTTCAACCGTTTTGTGGCATATGAGAAATTCCCTAAGCCCCGGACCTGTCGATTTTGGTCAAAAATGAAAATTTCAAAAGTGCCCCAATTTCTGCTTTAAACTTTAGGTACTATCCCAAAATGTATCACTAAGGTGACAGAAGTTGATTTCGGAGCATCATTTTTGAACCAGAGCTTCAACCGTTATGTGGCATATGAGAAATTCCCTAAGCCCCGGAACTGTCGATTTTGGTCAAAAATGAAAATTTCAAAAGTGCCCCAATTTCTGCTTTAAACTTTAGGTACTATCCCAAAATATATCACTAAGGTGACAGAAGTTGATTTCGGAGCATCATTTTTTAACAGGAGCTTCAACCGTTTTGTGGCATATGAGAAATTCCCTAAGCCCCGGACCTGTCGATTTTGGTCAAAAATTAAAATTTCAAAAGTGCCCCAATTTCTGCTTTAAACTTTAGGTACTATCCCAAAATGTATCACTAATGTGACAGAAGTTGATTTCGGAGCATCATTTTTGAACCGGAGCCTCAACCGTTATGTGGCATATGAGAAATTCCCTAAGCCCCGGACCTGTCAATTTTGGTCAAAAATGAAAATTTCAAAAGTGCCCCAATTTCTGCTTTAAACTTTAGGTACTATCCCAAAATGTATCACTAAGGTGACAGAAGTTGATTTCGGAGCATCATTTTTGAACAGGAGCTTCAACCGTTATGTGGCATATTAGAAATTCCCTAAGCCCCGGACCTGTCGATTTTGGTCAAAAATGAAAATTTCAAAAGTGCCCCAATTTATGCTTTAAACTCTAGGTACTATCCCAAAATGTATCACTAAGGTGACAGAAGTTGATTTCGGAGCATCATTTTTGAACAGGAGCTTCAACCGTTATGTGGCATATGAGAAATTCCCTAAGCCCCGGACCTGTCGATTTTGGTCAAAAATGAAAATTTCAAAAGTGCCCCAATTTATGCTTTAAACTTTAGGTACTATCCCAAAATGTATCACTAAGGTGACAGAAGTTGATTTCGGAGCATTATTTTTGAACAGGAGCTTCAACCGTTATGTGGCATATGAGAAATTCCCTAAGCCCCGGACCTGTCGATTTTGGTCAAAAATGAAAATTTCAAAAGTGCCCCAATTTCTGCTTTAAACTTTAGGTACTATCCCAAAATGTATCACTAAGGTGACAGAAGTTGATTTCGGAGCATCATTTTTGAACAGGAGCTTCAACCGTTATGTGGCATATTAGAAATTCCCTAAGCCCCGGACCTGTCGATTTTGGTCAAAAATGAAAATTTCAAAAGTGCCCCAATTTATGCTTTAAACTTTAGGTACTATCCCAAAATGTATCACTAAGGTGACAGAAGTTGATTTCGGAGCATCATTTTTGAACAGGAGCTCCAACCGTTATGTGGCATATTAGAAATTCCCTAAGCCCCGGACCTGTCGATTTTGGTCAAAAATGAAAATTTCAAAAGTGCCCCAATTTATGCTTTAAACTCTAGGTACTATCCCAAAATGTATCACTAAGGTGACAGAAGTTGATTTCGGAGCATCATTTTTGAACAGGAGCTTCAACCGTTATGTGGCATATGAGAAATTCCCTAAGCCCCGGAACTGTCGATTTTGGTCAAAAATGAAAATTTCAAAAGTGCCCCAATTTCTGCTTTAAACTTTAGGTACTATCCCAAAATGTATCACTAAGGTGACAGAAGTTGATTTCGGAGCATCATTTTTGAACAGGAGCTTCAACCGTTATGTGGCATATTAGAAATTCCCTAAGCCCCGAACCTGTCGATTTTGGTCAAAAATGAAAATTTCAAAAGTGCCCCAATTTATGCTTTAAACTTTAGGTACTATCCCAAAATGTATCACTAAGGTGACAGAAGTTGATTTCGGAGCATCATTTTTGAACAGGAGCTCCAACCGTTATGTGGCATATTAGAAATTCCCTAAGCCCCGGACCTGTCGATTTTGGTCAAAAATGAAAATTTCAAAAGTGCCCCAATTTATGCTTTAAACTCTAGGTACTATCCCAAAATGTATCACTAAGGTGACAGAAGTTGATTTCGGAGCATCATTTTTGAACAGGAGCTTCAACCGTTTTGTGGCATATGAGAAATTCCCTAAGCCCCGGACCTGTCGATTTTGGTCAAAAATTAAAATTTCAAAAGTGCCCCAATTTCTGCTTTAAACTTTAGGTACTATCCCAAAATGTATCACTAATGTGACAGAAGTTGATTTCGGAGCATCATTTTTGAACCGGAGCTTCAACCGTTATGTGGCATATGAGAAATTCCCTAAGCCCCGGACCTGTCAATTTTGGTCAAAAATGAAAATTTCAAAAGTGCCCCAATTTCTGCTTTAAACTTTAGGTACTATCCCAAAATGTATCACTAAGGTGACAGAAGTTGATTTCGGAGCATCATTTTTGAACAGGAGCTTCAACCGTTATGTGGCATATTAGAAATTCCCTAAGCCCCGGACCTGTCGATTTTGGTCAAAAATGAAAATTTCAAAAGTGCCCCAATTTATGCTTTAAACTCTAGGTACTATCCCAAAATGTATCACTAAGGTGACAGAAGTTGATTTCGGAGCATCATTTTTGAACAGGAGCTTCAACCGTTATGTGGCATATGAGAAATTCCCTAAGCCCCGGACCTGTCGATTTTGGTCAAAAATGAAAATTTCAAAAGTGCCCCAATTTCTGCTTTAAACTTTAGGTACTATCCCAAAATGTATCACTAAGGTGACAGAAGTTGATTTCGGAGCATCATTTTTGAACAGGAGCTTCAACCGTTATGTGGCATATTAGAAATTCCCTAAGCCCCGGACCTGTCGATTTTGGTCAAAAATGAAAATTTCAAAAGTGCCCCAATTTATGCTTTAAACTCTAGGTACTATCCCAAAATGTATCACTAAGGTGACAGAAGTTGATTTCGGAGCATCATTTTTGAACAGGAGCTTCAACCGTTATGTGGCATATGAGAAATTCCCTAAGCCCCGGACCTGTCGATTTTGGTCAAAAATGAAAATTTCAAAAGTGCCCCAATTTCTGCTTTAAACTTTAGGTACTATCCCAAAATGTATCACTAAGGTGACAGAAGTTGATTTCGGAGCATCATTTTTGAACAGGAGCTTCAACCGTTTTGTGTCATATGAGAAATTCCCTAAGCCCCGGACCTGTCGATTTTGGTCAAAAATGAAAATTTCAAAAGTGCCCCAATTTCTGCTTTAAACTTTAGGTACTATCCCAAAATGTATCACTAAGGTGACAGAAGTTGATTTCGGAGCATCATTTTTGAACCGGAGCTTCAACCGTTATGTGGCATATGAGAAATTCCCTAAGCCCCGGACCTGTCGATTTTGGTCAAAAATGAAAATTTCAAAAGTGCCCCAATTTCTGCTTTAAACTTTAGGTACTATCCCAAAATGTATCACTAAGGTGACAGAAGTTGATTTCGGAGCATCATTTTTGAACAGGAGCTTCAACCGTTATGTGGCATATTAGAAATTCCCTAAGCCCCGGACCTGTCGATTTTGGTCAAAAATGAAAATTTCAAAAGTGCCCCAATTTATGCTTTAAACTCTAGGTACTATCCCAAAATGTATCACTAAGGTGACAGAAGTTGATTTCGGAGCATCATTTTTGAACAGGAGCTTCAACCGTTATGTGGCATATGAGAAATTCCCTAAGCCCCGGAGCTGTCGATTTTGGTCAAAAATGAAAATTTCAAAAGTGCCCCAATTTATGCTTTAAACTTTAGGTACTATCCCAAAATGTATCACTAAGGTGACAGAAGTTGATTTCGGAGCATCATTTTTGAACCGGAGCTTCAACCGTTATGTGGCATATGAGAAATTCCCTAAGCCCCGGACCTGTCGATTTTGGTCAAAAATGAAAATTTCAAAAGTGCCCCAATTTCTGCTTTAAACTTTAGGTACTATCCCAAAATGTATCACTAAGGTGACAGAAGTTGATTTCGGAGCATCATTTTTGAACAGGAGCTTCAACCGTTATGTGGCATATTAGAAATTCCCTAAGCCCCGGACCTGTCGATTTTGGTCAAAAATGAAAATTTCAAAAGTGCCCCAATTTATGCTTTAAACTCTAGGTACTATCCCAAAATGTATCACTAAGGTGACAGAAGTTGATTTCGCAGCATCATTTTTGAACAGGAGCTTCAACCGTTATGTGGCATATGAGAAATTCCCTAAGCCCCGGAGCTGTCGATTTTGGTCAAAAATGAAAATTTCAAAAGTGCCCCAATTTATGCTTTAAACTTTAGGTACTATCCCAAAATGTATCACTAAGGTGACAGAAGTTGATTTCGGAGCATCATTTTTGAACAGGAGCTTCAACCGTTATGTGGCATATTAGAAATTCCCTAAGCCCCGGACCTGTCGATTTTGGTCAAAAATGAAAATTTCAAAAGTGCCCCAATTTCTGCTTTAAACTTTAGGTACTATCCCAAAATGTATCACTAAGGTGACAGAAGTTGATTTCGGAGCATCATTTTTGAACAGGAGCTTCAACCGTTATGTGGCATATTAGAAATTCCCTAAGCCCCGGACCTGTCGATTTTGGTCAAAAATGAAAATTTCAAAAGTGCCCCAATTTATGCTTTAAACTCTAGGTACTATCCCAAAATGTATCACTAAGGTGACAGAAGTTGATTTCGGAGCATCATTTTTGAACAGGAGCTTCAACCGTTATGTGGCATATGAGAAATTCCCTAAGCCCCAAAGCTGTCGATTTTGGTCAAAAATGAAAATTTCAAAAGTGCCCCAATTTCTGCTTTAAACTTTAGGTACTATCCCAAAATGTATCACTAAGGTGACAGAAGTTGATTTCGGAGAATCATTTTTGAACAGGAGCTTTAACCGTTATGTGGCATATTAGAAATTCCCTAAGCCCCGGAGCTGTCGATTTTGGTCAAAAATGAAAATTTCAAAAGTGCCCCAATTTATGCTTTAAACTCTAGGTACTATCCCAAAATGTATCACTAAGGTGACAGAAGTTGATTTCGGAGCATCATTTTTGAACAGGAGCTTCAACCGTTTTGTGGCATATGAGAAATTCCCTAAGCCCCGGACCTGTCGATTTTGGTCAAAAATGAAAATTTCAAAAGTGCCCCAATTTCTGCTTTAAACTTTAGGTACTATCCCAAAATGTATCACTAAGGTGACAGAAGTTGATTTCGGAGCATCATGTTTGAACCGGAGCTTCAACCGTTATGTGGCATATGAGAAAATCCCTAAGCCCCGGACCTGTCGATTTTGGTCAAAAATGAAAATTTCAAAAGTGCCCCAATTTCTGCTTTAAACTTTAGGTACTATCCCAAAATGTATCACTAAGTTGACAGAAGTTGATTTCGGAGCATCATTTTTGAACAGGAGCTTCAACCGTTATGTGGCATATTAGAAATTCCCTAAGCCCCGGACCTGTCGATTTTGGTCAAAAATGAAAATTTCAAAAGTGCCCCAATTTATGCTTTAAACTCTAGGTATTATCCCAAAATGTATCACTAAGGTGACAGAAGTTGATTTCGGAGCATCATTTTTGAACAGGAGCTTCAACCGTTATGTGGCATATGAGAAATTCCCTAAGCCCCGGAGCTGTCGATTTTGGTCAAAAATGAAAATTTCAAAAGTGCCCCAATTTATGCTTTAAACTTTAGGTACTATCCCAAAATGTATCACTAAGGTGACAGAAGTTGATTTCGAAGCATCATTTTTGAACAGGAGCTTCAACCGTTATGTGGCATATTAGAAATTCCCTAAGCCCCGGACCTGTCGATTTTGGTCAAAAATGAAAATTTCAAAAGTGCCCCAATTTAAGCTTTAAACTTTAGGTACTATCCCAAAATGTATCACTAAGGTGACAGAAGTTGATTTCGGAGCATCATTTTTGAACAGGAGCTTCAACCGTTATGTGGCATATTAGAAATTCCCTAAGCCCCTGACCTGTCGATTTTGGTCAAAAATGAAAATTTCAAAAGTGCCCCAATTTATGCTTTAAACTCTAGGTACTATCCCAAAATGTATCACTAAGGTGACAGAAGTTGATTTCGGAGCATCATTTTTGAACAGGAGCTTCAACCGTTATGTGGCATATGAGAAATTCCCTAAGCCCCGGACCTGTCGATTTTGGTCAAAAATGAAAATTTCAAAAGTGCCCCAATTTATGCTTTAAACTCTAGGTACTATCCCAAAATGTATCACTAAGGTGACAGAAGTTGATTTCGGAGCATCATTTTTGAACAGGAGCTTCAACCGTTATGTGGCATATTAGAAATTCCCTAAGCCCCGGACCTGTCGATTTTGGTCAAAAATGAAAATTTCAAAAGTGCCCCAATTTATGCTTTAAACTCTAGGTACTATCCCAAAATGTATCACTAAGGTGACAGAAGTTGATTTCGGAGCATCATTTTTGAACAGGAGCTTCAACCGTTATGTGGCATATGAGAAATTCCCTAAGCCCCAAAGCTGTCGATTTTGGTCAAAAATGAAAATTTCAAAAGTGCCCCAATTTCTGCTTTAAACTTTAGGTACTATCCCAAAATGTATCACTAAGGTGACAGAAGTTGATTTCGGAGAATCATTTTTGAACAGGAGCTTTAACCGTTATGTGGCATATTAGAAATTCCCTAAGCCCCGGAGCTGTCGATTTTGGTCAAAAATGAAAATTTCAAAAGTGCCCCAATTTATGCTTTAAACTCTAGGTACTATCCCAAAATGTATCACTAAGGTGACAGAAGTTGATTTCGGAGCATCATTTTTGAACAGGAGCTTCAACCGTTTTGTGGCATATGAGAAATTCCCTAAGCCCCGGACCTGTCGATTTTGGTCAAAAATGAAAATTTCAAAAGTGCCCCAATTTCTGCTTTAAACTTTAGGTACTATCCCAAAATGTATCACTAAGGTGACAGAAGTTGATTTCGGAGCATCATGTTTGAACCGGAGCTTCAACCGTTATGTGGCATATGAGAAAATCCCTAAGCCCCGGACCTGTCGATTTTGGTCAAAAATGAAAATTTCAAAAGTGCCCCAATTTCTGCTTTAAACTTTAGGTACTATCCCAAAATGTATCACTAAGTTGACAGAAGTTGATTTCGGAGCATCATTTTTGAACAGGAGCTTCAACCGTTATGTGGCATATTAGAAATTCCCTAAGCCCCGGACCTGTCGATTTTGGTCAAAAATGAAAATTTCAAAAGTGCCCCAATTTATGCTTTAAACTCTAGGTATTATCCCAAAATGTATCACTAAGGTGACAGAAGTTGATTTCGGAGCATCATTTTTGAACAGGAGCTTCAACCGTTATGTGGCATATGAGAAATTCCCTAAGCCCCGGAGCTGTCGATTTTGGTCAAAAATGAAAATTTCAAAAGTGCCCCAATTTATGCTTTAAACTTTAGGTACTATCCCAAAATGTATCACTAAGGTGACAGAAGTTGATTTCGAAGCATCATTTTTGAACAGGAGCTTCAACCGTTATGTGGCATATTAGAAATTCCCTAAGCCCCGGACCTGTCGATTTTGGTCAAAAATGAAAATTTCAAAAGTGCCCCAATTTAAGCTTTAAACTTTAGGTACTATCCCAAAATGTATCACTAAGGTGACAGAAGTTGATTTCGGAGCATCATTTTTGAACAGGAGCTTCAACCGTTATGTGGCATATTAGAAATTCCCTAAGCCCCTGACCTGTCGATTTTGGTCAAAAATGAAAATTTCAAAAGTGCCCCAATTTATGCTTTAAACTCTAGGTACTATCCCAAAATGTATCACTAAGGTGACAGAAGTTGATTTCGGAGCATCATTTTTGAACAGGAGCTTCAACCGTTATGTGGCATATGAGAAATTCCCTAAGCCCCGGACCTGTCGATTTTGGTCAAAAATGAAAATTTCAAAAGTGCCCCAATTTATGCTTTAAACTCTAGGTACTATCCCAAAATGTATCACTAAGGTGACAGAAGTTGATTTCGGAGCATCATTTTTGAACAGGAGCTTCAACCGTTTTGTGGCATATGAGAAATTCCCTAAGCCCCGGACCTGTCGATTTTGGTCAAAAATGAAAATTTCAAAAGTGCCCCAATTTCTGCTTTAAACTTTAGGTACTATCCCAAAATGTATCACTAAGGTGACAGAAGTTGATTTCGGAGCATCATTTTTGAACCGGAGCTTCAACCGTTATGTGGCATATGAGAAATTCCCTAAGCCCCGGACCTGTCGATTTTGGTCAAAAATGAAAATTTCAAAAGTGCCCCAATTTCTGCTTTAAACTTTAGGTACTATCCCAAAATGTATCACTAAGGTGACAGAAGTTGATTTCGGAGAATCATTTTTGAACAGGAGCTTCAACCGTTATGTGGCATATTAGAAATTCCCTAAGCCCCGGACCTGTCGATTTTGGTCAAAAATGAAAATTTCAAAAGTGCCCCAATTTATGCTTTAAACTCTAGGTACTATCCCAAAATGTATCACTAAGGTGACAGAAGTTGATTTCGGAGTATCATTTTTGAACAGGAGCTTCAACCGTTATGTGGCATATGAGAAATTCCCTAAGCCCCGGAGCTGTCGATTTTGGTCAAAAATGAAAATTTCAAAAGTGCCCCAATTTATGCTTTAAACTTTAGGTACTATCCCAAAATGTATCACTAAGGTGACAGAAGTTGATTTCGGAGCATCATTTTTGAACAGGAGCTTCAACCGTTATGTGGCATATTAGAAATTCCCTAAGCCCCGGACCTGTCGATTTTGGTCAAAAATGAAAATTTCAAAAGTGCCCCAATTTAAGCTTTAAACTTTAGGTACTATCCCAAAATGTATCACTAAGGTGACAGAAGTTGATTTCGGAGCATCATTTTTGAACAGGAGCTTCAACCGTTATGTTGCATATTAGAAATTCCCTAAGCCCCGGACCTGTCGATTTTGGTCAAAAATGAAAATTTCAAAAGTGCCCCAATTTATGCTTTAAACTCTAGGTACTATCCCAAAATGTATCACTAAGGTGACAGAAGTTGATTTCGGAGCATCATTTTTGAACAGGAGCTTCAACCGTTATGTGGCATATGAGAAATTCCCTAAGCCCCGGAACTGTCGATTTTGGTCAAAAATGAAAATTTCAAAAGTGCCCCAATTTCTGCTTTAAACTTTAGGTACTATCCCAAAATATATCACTAAGGTGACAGAAGTTGATTTCGGAGCATCATTTTTTAACAGGAGCTTCAACCGTTTTGTGGCATATGAGAAATTCCCTAAGCCCCGGACCTGTCGATTTTGGTCAAAAATTAAAATTTCAAAAGTGTCCCAATTTCTGCTTTAAACTTTAGGTACTATCCCAAAATGTATCACTAATGTGACAGAAGTTGATTTCGGAGCATCATTTTTGAACCGGAGCTTCAACCGTTATGTGGCATATGAGAAATTCCCTAAGCCCCGGACCTGTCAATTTTGGTCAAAAATGAAAATTTCAAAAGTGCCCCAATTTCTGCTTTAAACTTTATGTACTATCCCAAAATGTATCACTAAGGTGACAGAAGTTGATTTCGGAGCATCATTTTTGAACAGGAGCTTCAACCGTTATGTGGCATATTAGAAATTCCCTAAGCCCCGGACCTGTCGATTTTGGTCAAAAATGAAAATTTCAAAAGTGCCCCAATTTATGCTTTAAACTCTAGGTACTATCCCAAAATGTATCACTAAGGTGACAGAAGTTGATTTCGGAGCATCATTTTTGAACAGGAGCTTCAACCGTTATGTGGCATATGAGAAATTCCCTAAGCCCCGGACCTGTCGATTTTGGTCAAAAATGAAAATTTCAAAAGTGCCCCAATTTATGCTTTAAACTTTAGGTACTATCCCAAAATGTATCACTAAGGTGACAGAAGTTGATTTCGGAGCATTATTTTTGAACAGGAGCTTCAACCGTTATGTGGCATATGAGAAATTCCCTAAGCCCCGGACCTGTCGATTTTGGTCAAAAATGAAAATTTCAAAAGTGCCCCAATTTCTGCTTTAAACTTTAGGTACTATCCCAAAATGTATCACTAAGGTGACAGAAGTTGATTTCGGAGCATCATTTTTGAACAGGAGCTTCAACCGTTATGTGGCATATTAGAAATTCCCTAAGCCCCGGACCTGTCGATTTTGGTCAAAAATGAAAATTTCAAAAGTGCCCCAATTTATGCTTTAAACTTTAGGTACTATCCCAAAATGTATCACTAAGGTGACAGAAGTTGATTTCGGATCATCATTTTTGAACTAGAGCTTCAACCGTTTTGTGGCATATGAGAAATTCCCTAAGCCCCGGACCTGTCGATTTTGGTCAAAAATAAAAATTTCAAAAGTGCCCCAATTTCTGCTTTAAACTTTAGGTACTATCCCAAAATGTATCACTAAGGTGACAGAAGTTGATTTCGGAGCATTATTTTTGAACAGGAGCTTCAACCGTTATGTGGCATATGAGAAATTCCCTAAGCCCCGGACCTGTCAATTTTGGTCAAAAATGAAAATTTCAAAAGTGCCCCAATTTCTGCTTTAAACTTTAGGTACTATCCCAAAATGTATCACTAAGGTGACAGAAGTTGATTTCGGAGCATTATTTTTGAACAGGAGCTTCAACCGTTATGTGGCATATGAGAAATTCCCTAAGCCCCCGGACCTGTCGATTTTGGTCAAAAATGAAAATTTCAAAAGTGCCCCAATTTCTGCTTTAAACTTTAGGTACTATCCCAAAATGTATCACTAAGGTGACAGAAGTTGATTTCGGAGCATCATTTTTGAACAGGAGCTTCAACCGTTATGTGGCATGTGAGAAATTCCCTAAGCCCCGGACCTGTCGATTTTGGTCAAAAATGAAAATTTCAAAAGTGCCCCAATTTCTGCTTTAAACTTTAGGTACTATCCCAAAATGTATCACTAAGGTGACAGAAGTTGATTTCGGAGCATCATTTTTGAACAGGAGGTTCAACCGTTATGTGGCATATTAGAAATTCCCTAAGCCCCGGACCTGTCGATTTTGGTCAAAAATGAAAATTTCAAAAGTGCCCCAATTTATGCTTTAAACTTTAGGTACTATCCCAAAATGTATCACTAAGGTGACAGAAGTTGATTTCGGAGCATCATTTTTGAACAGGAGCTTCAACCGTTTTGTGGCATATGAGAAATTCCCTAAGCCCCGGACCTGTCGATTTTGGTCAAAAATGAAAATTTCAAAAGTGCCCCAATTTCTGCTTTAAACTTTAGGTACTATCCCAAAATGTATCACTAAGGTGACAGAAGTTGATTTCGGAGCATCATGTTTGAACCGGAGCTTCAACCGTTATGTGGCATATGAGAAAATCCCTAAGCCCCGGACCTGTCGATTTTGGTCAAAAATGAAAATTTCAAAAGTGCCCCAATTTCTGCTTTAAACTTTAGGTACTATCCCAAAATGTATCACTAAGTTGACAGAAGTTGATTTCGGAGCATCATTTTTGAACAGGAGCTTCAACCGTTATGTGGCATATTAGAAATTCCCTAAGCCCCGGACCTGTCGATTTTGGTCAAAAATGAAAATTTCAAAAGTGCCCCAATTTATGCTTTAAACTCTAGGTATTATCCCAAAATGTATCACTAAGGTGACAGAAGTTGATTTCGGAGCATCATTTTTGAACAGGAGCTTCAACCGTTATGTGGCATATGAGAAATTCCCTAAGCCCCGGAGCTGTCGATTTTGGTCAAAAATGAAAATTTCAAAAGTGCCCCAATTTATGCTTTAAACTTTAGGTACTATCCCAAAATGTATCACTAAGGTGACAGAAGTTGATTTCGAAGCATCATTTTTGAACAGGAGCTTCAACCGTTATGTGGCATATTAGAAATTCCCTAAGCCCCGGACCTGTCGATTTTGGTCAAAAATGAAAATTTCAAAAGTGCCCCAATTTAAGCTTTAAACTTTAGGTACTATCCCAAAATGTATCACTAAGGTGACAGAAGTTGATTTCGGAGCATCATTTTTGAACAGGAGCTTCAACCGTTATGTGGCATATTAGAAATTCCCTAAGCCCCTGACCTGTCGATTTTGGTCAAAAATGAAAATTTCAAAAGTGCCCCAATTTATGCTTTAAACTCTAGGTACTATCCCAAAATGTATCACTAAGGTGACAGAAGTTGATTTCGGAGCATCATTTTTGAACAGGAGCTTCAACCGTTATGTGGCATATGAGAAATTCCCTAAGCCCCGGACCTGTCGATTTTGGTCAAAAATGAAAATTTCAAAAGTGCCCCAATTTATGCTTTAAACTCTAGGTACTATCCCAAAATGTATCACTAAGGTGACAGAAGTTGATTTCGGAGCATCATTTTTGAACAGGAGCTTCAACCGTTTTGTGGCATATGAGAAATTCCCTAAGCCCCGGACCTGTCGATTTTGGTCAAAAATGAAAATTTCAAAAGTGCCCCCAATTTCTGCTTTAAACTTTAGGTACTATCCCAAAATGTATCACTAAGGTGACAGAAGTTGATTTCGGAGCATCATTTTTGAACCGGAGCTTCAACCGTTATGTGGCATATGAGAAATTCCCTAAGCCCCGGACCTGTCGATTTTGGTCAAAAATGAAAATTTCAAAAGTGCCCCAATTTCTGCTTTAAACTTTAGGTACTATCCCAAAATGTATCACTAAGGTGACAGAAGTTGATTTCGGAGAATCATTTTTGAACAGGAGCTTCAACCGTTATGTGGCATATTAGAAATTCCCTAAGCCCCGGACCTGTCGATTTTGGTCAAAAATGAAAATTTCAAAAGTGCCCCAATTTATGCTTTAAACTCTAGGTACTATCCCAAAATGTATCACTAAGGTGACAGAAGTTGATTTCGGAGTATAATTTTTGAACAGGAGCTTCAACCGTTATGTGGCATATGAGAAATTCCCTAAGCCCCGGAGCTGTCGATTTTGGTCAAAAATGAAAATTTCAAAAGTGCCCCAATTTATGCTTTAAACTTTAGGTACTATCCCAAAATGTATCACTAAGGTGACAGAAGTTGATTTCGGAGCATCATTTTTGAACAGGAGCTTCAACCGTTATGTGGCATATTAGAAATTCCCTAAGCCCCGGACCTGTCGATTTTGGTCAAAAATGAAAATTTCAAAAGTGCCCCAATTTAAGCTTTAAACTTTAGGTACTATCCCAAAATGTATCACTAAGGTGACAGAAGTTGATTTCGGAGCATCATTTTTGAACAGGAGCTTCAACCGTTATGTTGCATATTAGAAATTCCCTAAGCCCCGGACCTGTCGATTTTGGTCAAAAATGAAAATTTCAAAAGTGCCCCAATTTATGCTTTAAACTCTAGGTACTATCCCAAAATGTATCACTAAGGTGACAGAAGTTGATTTCGGAGCATCATTTTTGAACAGGAGCTTCAACCGTTATGTGGCATATGAGAAATTCCCTAAGCCCCGGAACTGTCGATTTTGGTCAAAAATGAAAATTTCAAAAGTGCCCCAATTTCTGCTTTAAACTTTAGGTACTATCCCAAAATATATCACTAAGGTGACAGAAGTTGATTTCGGAGCATCATTTTTTAACAGGAGCTTCAACCGTTTTGTGGCATATGAGAAATTCCCTAAGCCCCGGACCTGTCGATTTTGGTCAAAAATTAAAATTTCAAAAGTGTCCCAATTTCTGCTTTAAACTTTAGGTACTATCCCAAAATGTATCACTAATGTGACAGAAGTTGATTTCGGAGCATCATTTTTGAACCGGAGCTTCAACCGTTATGTGGCATATGAGAAATTCCCTAAGCCCCGGACCTGTCAATTTTGGTCAAAAATGAAAATTTCAAAAGTGCCCCAATTTCTGCTTTAAACTTTAGGTACTATCCCAAAATGTATCACTAAGGTGACAGAAGTTGATTTCGGAGCATCATTTTTGAACAGGAGCTTCAACCGTTATGTGGCATATTAGAAATTCCCTAAGCCCCGGACCTGTCGATTTTGGTCAAAAATGAAAATTTCAAAAGTGCCCCAATTTATGCTTTAAACTCTAGGTACTATCCCAAAATGTATCACTAAGGTGACAGAAGTTGATTTCGGAGCATCATTTTTGAACAGGAGCTTCAACCGTTATGTGGCATATGAGAAATTCCCTAAGCCCCGGACCTGTCGATTTTGGTCAAAAATGAAAATTTCAAAAGTGCCCCAATTTATGCTTTAAACTTTAGGTACTATCCCAAAATGTATCACTAAGGTGACAGAAGTTGATTTCGGAGCATTATTTTTGAACAGGAGCTTCAACCGTTATGTGGCATATGAGAAATTCCCTAAGCCCCGGACCTGTCGATTTTGGTCAAAAATGAAAATTTCAAAAGTGCCCCAATTTCTGCTTTAAACTTTAGGTACTATCCCAAAATGTATCACTAAGGTGACAGAAGTTGATTTCGGAGCATCATTTTTGAACAGGAGCTTCAACCGTTATGTGGTATATTAGAAATTCCCTAAGCCCCGGACCTGTCGATTTTGGTCAAAAATGAAAATTTCAAAAGTGCCCCAATTTATGCTTTAAACTTTAGGTACTATCCCAAAATGTATCACTAAGGTGACAGAAGTTGATTTCGGATCATCATTTTTGAACTAGAGCTTCAAACCGTTTTGTGGCATATGAGAAATTCCCTAAGCCCCGGACCTGTCGATTTTGGTCAAAAATAAAAATTTCAAAAGTGCCCCAATTTCTGCTTTAAACTTTAGGTACTATCCCAAAATGTATCACTAAGGTGACAGAAGTTGATTTCGGAGCATTATTTTTGAACAGGAGCTTCAACCGTTATGTGGCATATGAGAAATTCCCTAAGCCCCGGACCTGTCAATTTTGGTCAAAAATGAAAATTTCAAAAGTGCCCCAATTTCTGCTTTAAACTTTAGGTACTATCCCAAAATGTATCACTAAGGTGACAGAAGTTGATTTCGGAGCATTATTTTTGAACAGGAGCTTCAACCGTTATGTGGCATATGAGAAATTCCCTAAGCCCCGGACCTGTCGATTTTGGTCAAAAATGAAAATTTCAAAAGTGCCCCAATTTCTGCTTTAAACTTTAGGTACTATCCCAAAATGTATCACTAAGGTGACAGAAGTTGATTTCGGAGCATCATTTTTGAACAGGAGGTTCAACCGTTATGTGGCATATTAGAAATTCCCTAAGCCCCGGACCTGTCGATTTTGGTCAAAAATGAAAATTTCAAAAGTGCCCCAATTTATGCTTTAAACTTTAGGTACTATCCCAAAATGTATCACTAAGGTGACAGAAGTTGATTTCGGAGCATCATTTTTGAACAGGAGCTTCAACCGTTATGTGGCATATTAGAAATTCCCTAAGCCCCGGACCTGTCGATTTTGGTCAAAAATGAAAATTTCAAAAGTGCCCCAATTTATGCTTTAAACTCTAGGTACTATCCCAAAATGTATCACTAAGGTGACAGAAGTTGATTTCGGAGCATCATTTTTGAACAGGAGCTTCAACCGTTATGTGGCATATGAGAAATTCCCTAAGCCCCGGAACTGTCGATTTTGGTCAAAAATGAAAATTTCAAAAGTGCCCCAATTTCTGCTTTAAACTTTAGGTGCTATCCCAAAATGTATCACTAAGGTGACAGAAGTTGATTTCGGAGCATTATTTTTGAACTAGAGCTTCAACCGTTTTGTGGCATATGAGAAATTCCCTAAGCCCCGGACCTGTCGATTTTGGTCAAAAATAAAAATTTCAAAAGTGCCCCAATTTCTGCTTTAAACTTTAGGTACTATCCCAAAATGTATCACTAAGGTGACAGAAGTTGATTTCGGAGCATTATTTTTGAACAGGAGCTTCAACCGTTATGTGGCATATGAGAAATTCCCTAAGCCCCGGACCTGTCAATTTTGGTCAAAAATGAAAATTTCAAAAGTGCCCCAATTTCTGCTTTAAACTTTAGGTACTATCCCAAAATGTATCACTAAGGTGACAGAAGTTGATTTCGGAGCATTATTTTTGAACAGGAGCTTCAACCGTTATGTGGCATATGAGAAATTCCCTAAGCCCCGGACCTGTCGATTTTGGTCAAAAATGAAAATTTCAAAAGTGCCCCAATTTCTGCTTTAAACTTTAGGTACTATCCCAAAATGTATCACTAAGGTGACAGAAGTTGATTTCGGAGCATCATTTTTGAACAGGAGCTTCAACCGTTATGTGGCATGTGAGAAATTCCCTAAGCCCCGGACCTGTCGATTTTGGTCAAAAATGAAAATTTCAAAAGTGCCCCAATTTCTGCTTTAAACTTTAGGTACTATCCCAAAATGTATCACTAAGGTGACAGAAGTTGATTTCGGAGCATCATTTTTGAACAGGAGGTTCAACCGTTATGTGGCATATTAGAAATTCCCTAAGCCCCGGACCTGTCGATTTTGGTCAAAAATGAAAATTTCAAAAGTGCCCCAATTTATGCTTTAAACTTTAGGTACTATCCCAAAATGTATCACTAAGGTGACAGAAGTTGATTTCGGAGCATCATTTTTGAACAGGAGCTTCAACCGTTTTGTGGCATATGAGAAATTCCCTAAGCCCCGGACCTGTCGATTTTGGTCAAAAATGAAAATTTCAAAAGTGCCCCAATTTCTGCTTTAAACTTTAGGTACTATCCCAAAATGTATCACTAAGGTGACAGAAGTTGATTTCGGAGCATCATGTTGAATAGATTTAGAACCGGAGCTTCAACCGTTATGTGGCATATGAGAAAATCCCTAAGCCCCGGACCTGTCGATTTTGGTCAAAAATGAAAATTTCAAAAGTGCCCCCAATTTCTGCTTTAAACTTTAGGTACTATCCCAAAATGTATCACTAAGTTGACAGAAGTTGATTTCGGAGCATCATTTTTGAACAGGAGCTTCAACCGTTATGTGGCATATTAGAAATTCCCTAAGCCCCGGACCTGTCGATTTTGGTCAAAAATGAAAATTTCAAAAGTGCCCCAATTTATGCTTTAAACTCTAGGTATTATCCCAAAATGTATCACTAAGGTGACAGAAGTTGATTTCGGAGCATCATTTTTGAACAGGAGCTTCAACCGTTATGTGGCATATGAGAAATTCCCTAAGCCCCGGAGCTGTCGATTTTGGTCAAAAATGAAAATTTCAAAAGTGCCCCAATTTATGCTTTAAACTTTAGGTACTATCCCAAAATGTATCACTAAGGTGACAGAAGTTGATTTCGAAGCATCATTTTTGAACAGGAGCTTCAACCGTTATGTGGCATATTAGAAATTCCCTAAGCCCCGGACCTGTCGATTTTGGTCAAAAATGAAAATTTCAAAAGTGCCCCAATTTAAGCTTTAAACTTTAGGTACTATCCCAAAATGTATCACTAAGGTGACAGAAGTTGATTTCGGAGCATCATTTTTGAACAGGAGCTTCAACCGTTATGTGGCATATTAGAAATTCCCTAAGCCCCTGACCTGTCGATTTTGGTCAAAAATGAAAATTTCAAAAGTGCCCCAATTTATGCTTTAAACTCTAGGTACTATCCCAAAATGTATCACTAAGGTGACAGAAGTTGATTTCGGAGCATCATTTTTGAACAGGAGCTTCAACCGTTATGTGGCATATGAGAAATTCCCTAAGCCCCGGACCTGTCGATTTTGGTCAAAAATGAAAATTTCAAAAGTGCCCCAATTTATGCTTTAAACTCTAGGTACTATCCCAAAATGTATCACTAAGGTGACAGAAGTTGATTTCGGAGCATCATTTTTGAACAGGAGCTTCAACCGTTTTGTGGCATATGAGAAATTCCCTAAGCCCCGGACCTGTCGATTTTGGTCAAAAATGAAAATTTCAAAAGTGCCCCAATTTCTGCTTTAAACTTTAGGTACTATCCCAAAATGTATCACTAAGGTGACAGAAGTTGATTTCGGAGCATCATTTTTGAACCGGAGCTTCAACCGTTATGTGGCATATGAGAAATTCCCTAAGCCCCGGACCTGTCGATTTTGGTCAAAAATGAAAATTTCAAAAGTGCCCCAATTTCTGCTTTAAACTTTAGGTACTATCCCAAAATGTATCACTAAGGTGACAGAAGTTGATTTCGGAGAATCATTTTTGAACAGGAGCTTCAACCGTTATGTGGCATATTAGAAATTCCCTAAGCCCCGGACCTGTCGATTTTGGTCAAAAATGAAAATTTCAAAAGTGCCCCAATTTATGCTTTAAACTCTAGGTACTATCCCAAAATGTATCACTAAGGTGACAGAAGTTGATTTCGGAGTAT